>NC_132971.1:1007500-1307500 GCF_047496725.1 Anoplolepis gracilipes | reverse complement strand
GATATAATAAAATAACAGAAGAGAGCGAAAAATATATTTAAATAGAACGATTTGATGTATTTGAAAAATAATAATACATTCATAATTTTTGCAAATTTAAATAACTCAGGAAAAAAAAAAATGTAAATCCTAAGAGAACTGCTTGGCGTGCATAATTTTTTATTCAGAGATATTATATTTCGTTAAGAAAAAAAAATCTATTAGAAATCGCAAAGATATTACTCGCTGATCATAATTTTAATTTTAGAATTTTAAATTTAAAGAGAGAGAATATTAAAATAAAGCCTTTAGATATAATATGATAATAATATATACCATGTATTGGGAAAATAAAAATCGCAAAATTAGTATCCCCTTCTTCTACAGAAATGCAAAACGTGATTCCGCAGAATATGTTACGGAGAATTATTACAAAATGTTCTACCTCGTCGCGTATTTTCCGCGACACGCGGTTTCAAATTGGAGTACGATCCTTTTCTGCACACATTTATACGTATACTTGGCGAGCAGGGCTTCCCTCTCCGAATACGGCAACGCGACACGATGCGATGCGACGCGATGCCGGTGCAACTTGCACGCAGCGGCTTTTACCGCGCTGCAAACAACCATTTTCATTTGGCTTTTCCGCAGCGCTAAGTGAATTTTACCGGACGCGCCTTTCTTCCGTACCCTTCGTACGAGTTCGAGTTCACGAGTTTCGTTATTAAACTCGGTCGAGAATCTAATCTGCTCCCTGCTCTTGGAATATTCCGATCGATTCGACATGCTCGAGAAAAAAAGAAGCACATGCGTGGATCGTTACAGTCGTGTAATTTCGAAGGGGGAAAAAAAAAAATGTCGAAGGCTAATTATCGTCGTCGAGAGGAAAATATATTTTTCTCGTTGGTTATATTGGTCGCAATATAGAGCGCTTTCGCTCGCATATTATTTAGCACGGTAACATATAGGGCATGTATTTGGTAAAGAGTGGGTTACAAGTACGCGTGTAAATGGATGCGATGTAAATGCCCGAGTGTATGTACTCGATGGTTTTGTGTGCTCTCTGGTAAAGCAAGTTTAACATCGCCATGAGCGATGTTTGACCGAAAATGCGTGTCCCGGATTTTCGTGAATTTCTGTTTAAATGTAGACATTTTCTTCCTTCAAATATGCGCGGAATAAATTTCTGCTGACGTTACTTGCTGGTCATCGATATTTTCTATGGGATGAAAACGATTTTCTCGATGAAGATGTCGACTGGCGTGGTCTTCTTGTGTTCTGAATGTTGTTTGCGAAATGCTTTTAAATCAAATCTCACGATTAATTAAAAGTGATTCCAGGTAAAGCGCAATGTTTCGTCATCTATTTTGCAAAACCCGAAATTTTATTTAAAACCATTGTAATAATTACTCGAGAGACTCTTCTTTTTATGATAATTTTTATTTCTCGATACATATCTACAACTATTTCATCTTTTCTCGTTTACCACTTGGCTTCATCGAAGCCAAATAGTGCATTTCTACCATCGCGAGAGCGAGCGTTGCACGCAACTTAAATTGCACGTCAATTACAACGCGATGCATCTCGGATCGCACTCGATGTAATAAAGAGAGCAAGGAGTAACTGCTGATATACCCCGTAGCCGTTTCATCTCTCGCGTGAAATAATCATCTCATTGTCTTTCGCGTCCGATTGTGTCCCGACATTCTCCCTTTCAGACGCACACATATGGTGCATCGGAAAATGAAAAAAAAGAGCTCGTTAGACCCAACCAACCAACCAACCAACCAACCAACCAACCAACCTACCTACCTCCCCCTAAAGTTTCTTCGCTGCGCGTGGCAGCGAGCATGTGCCATATGTCATTAACCGACGGCATTCATCACTCCAGGTGTGTCTCGTTTCGTTGATGCACCGTGCATCGCACTCTCTACGGGAGTCGCCCTGCGCCTTCATTATCCACTTAACGCCGTGTTCGCTTTTCTTTTCTCCTCGTGGAATTCTCGCCGTGCGATTTAACATCAAACATTTGCCTTGCCTCTCTCGCTTCCCTGTTTTATAGTTAGGTAACACAATGTGGAAATAAAACACCACTACGTTTGCAAATGAGAAACGCAGAAATTACACGTGTCAAAATAGAAATATACGGCATAAACCCTTGCATTATATGTAGCTTGTTGTTAAAAACAAATTACACTTCGTCCCTCTTTAAGACTAATTTGCATTTACCTTCGCTTTGAGTCGCGTTACAACCATCAATTGAATACAAACGATTCCAAAGTATTTTAATCGTTCGCGATAAAATTGAAATAGATAACTAAATAATAATAATAAAAAATAATAAAATTGTCAGATTTACAAAAAACTTTTTTTTATATAATGGTAAAAAATTGGAAATTACAAACATACTACATTTCTTCACGTACAGGAGAGGTAGAAATACAAATTGCGAACGGAGGTTCATATGTACATATTCTGTATACGCTAACGAAAGGGTTAAGGTGTCAGGAAACCCTGTATGTAAACCAAGAGTCACCGATGGTGAACGCAATACGTGACACCGCCATTCGCCCTTCTCTGTACGTTTACATACATACATACGTTATCCATGGGAACCTGCACGCTGATTATTGCCAACGCAAGCAGGCACACGCACACGTTGCATGCGTGCACAACCTCTTAGTCACTGTCGAGTTCTCCAGACACAGCTGGAGGAACAGGGAGTTGCCGGTGAAAGATAGGCAATGTGAGAAGTGAATTCATATTTACGGAAGAGTTGCATGCATATAAGGCTCGTTTTAAGGTAAGGCACACACGATACAGTTCGCGAGATATTCCGCTCTGCTGTGAATTACTTCAGCGAATCAAATAACCGTGATAAATCGATTCGTTCTCTCAATCGCTTCTCTCCCTCTGAATTTTGATTGTACATCCACGCTTTCACCGATCGATTCGCATCCTTCCAAAAATAACGGGACACGTTATTCGTTCCTGTATCGTACCTCTCTCTTGACACTGCTAAGTTTAATCTAGAATCTAGGATACACAGAATATCTTAGAACATATATACATATATTATTTACATGGTACTCTTTTCCATTGAAGTTTAAACATTTCCTAAAGTTTGATAGAACATTATCTTGGTCGCAGCATTTGAATTTTTAGCATCGAGTATCTCAATTACGTCTCGAGCAACTTTGAATTAACATTCTATGTATAAACATCGTTGATTTAATGAGGAAAATTTAATACGTACAAAAAGATAGCGAAAAAATATCGAGAGATGTCCACATTAAAAGAAATTAAAATAAGAAATAATATAAATTTGAAATATAAAAACCAGTGTAATTTAATCAGTTAATAGAAAAAATTAAATTAATTAAATAACTTACAAATTGAAAGGGCAAATTGAAGTAAATAATTATTTTTTCTCTCTTCTCAAACTTTTCCACCTTAAGCGTAAGAAATATGTATTACATTTCGAGCGCGTGTGCATAATTAATGCAAATGAGGATCCCTCCTTATCAGGACACGCACGGCTCACTCCTAATTAATATCAAGGCCGTTTCCGGAGCAAGTAACGAAGGGCTTTTAATCCAGTCGTGGTCTCTATCAGAGGCACAGTACCGTACACTGACAACTAAGGATTATGTGTTGCATTATTAAAGCACATCAAAGAGAATTATACAGGTGATTCAACGCAAACGTTAGACTTATTTTAGTTGTATTTTAAACGAATAGAAAGATTATTAAGGAATAATCTTCATTTAGTAGTGTGATTTTGCATATTTTAAAATCAATATTATTCAAAGCACTAATGATTTAATTTTAATAAAAAATATGATATTAATAAATTGAGAAAGGAAAAGAATACTTTAGCGTTGTGTGCGAAGTTGAGTGTATAATAGATTAATACATTACGGAATATTACGAAATAACAAATTTTATTTGTCAGTAACTGGTCTTGTTTCAGAAAAGAATAGCTTTGCGTTAAACTTTTGAAGGGATATATATCAAGTGATAATGTCGCGACGCCGCCAAGTAGATCATAATTTTTTTTTTATTTTTGAAACTTCTATTTATGAGACATACAAGTTACCATACTTTTTTTATGTACTTCATTATGTTTTTTACCATTTTTTTTTTTTTTTTTTTTTTTTTTTGAAAGATTACAGTTTAGTGGTAAAAAAGATACAAAAACACGTACATTATAAACGACGTACGTAAAAATTTCGCACAAAGTAAGTTGTGAGTTGTGACAACGTCAATTGTTTGGAACTTCTTGTTATATCGCTAATAATAAATTTTAATTATTAACTGCATCACTTTTCACAATAATAAACCGATAGTCAATATGACCTGTCTCTACTTAGTTTTACCCTGTGCGTTCAACATAATTTACAACATAATTAATACGCGAAATAAAGCGTAATAAATTTATACGGTTATGAAATTAATTATCAACTATATCTTATATAATTTATATTATACATGATTATTCAAAGAAATTAATTCTCTTTGATCGAATTTTTGAGGAGCAAGAGAACGAAATGCTACGTTACAGGATCAATTATCATCATACAATTAAATAACGTTCTCGTTGTATGTATGTTATGCTATTCACTCGCAGATTTAATCGCATTGTCAGCAGCGCAATTACAAGATTTGTCAAACTTTATTTAGTTTATCTTTGATAAACCAGTTATACTCGATGAAGAGCTGAAACACGTTGTGTCAGCATCTCGCGTAGCACGAGAACGATCAAAGTACGAGTAAAGAGGCTTAGATTCAGAGCGACGAAATCATAGCTACGTTTGCAAATACCATATAACTACTCTCTCTCTCTCTCTCTCTCTCTCTCTCTCTCTCTCTCTCTCTCTCTCTCTCTCTCTCTCTCTCTCTCTCTGTTCCCTCTTCTCTTTTCTTTCTTTCTCTCTCTTTCTCTTGCATGAAAACGCGGGCGCGAAATGGAACGACGACTGACGTTCTGCTGAAATATTATCCTCGTAAAAGAGACAACGCGCCGCCCCATCACTCCAGGGTAATCCGGGAATGTCTTGTGTATTTCGGCGCGACGACGGCATCGGCGACTAGATAAACGGCGTCGCCTAACAGGGTCGGTTCAAAATATTCAGGAGCCCCTGAATACGAGAGAGAGATTTTGGTCCCACATATAAATCTACGGTAGATTATGAATTTCACAAGTTCGTATATTACGTAAAGTTCGCAGATGAACTTGCTTTCTAAAATACATTAATGTTTCGTCTTTATCGCAAAAACTTTTCGACAATATATTGACTTTCGCTTTACTATCCTATACTATGCTATACTATATATATATATATATATTAGCTTTTAAAGTCTGAAATAAAAGTATTTGAATCGAATATTTATTTCATTCATTGCGTAAAACACTTGGAGAATATAATCGAAATGATTCGTATCTAATTAATTGCGAATAACTGTTTTTCCAAGTTATCAGGATGTAAAACCAGTTATATATGGGATGTTGTTGACTGAGAAGTTATGGAAAAGAATATAAGATTTCTTAGATCTACATATATATATATGTATATATATATAGGATCTCACGTTCCATGGCTATATGTTTGTTAATTTATAATAAATGTTGGAAATAATATTAAGCCTAGACTCGAAAGTAATAAATTAAGAAACCTAACATTTGATCCTAATCCTTCATTTTTCCAAAAATATGAGTCTTAAAATATTATAAAATGTAACTCTACGTATATCTAAAATTAACGCAAACAATATAATAAAATTTCTCATTATATACTAAATGTAAACAGTAATTTAAATTTATCTGCGATTCAGAGAGACATTAAAGTTATGACATATATATTATTATTATTATAATACTCTTGATTGGAATGTGAGTATGGCCCAGAGATCTTGGATATTTCGGGTCCTACAGAATGGCGGACGCGGGTTTGCGTGCATATACCAGGCCCGTTATTCAATACCCCGTACGATATAATTATGTGGGTCCCTTTTTGTGAAACGGCCACGTGCACGTTTTGCAATGCGAAAGGGGAGCAAAATCACACTTATGGTGTATGTTTACCGCATTTTCTCTTCTCCCTTCTTCCCGCTCCTATGGAATTCTGTTACGCAGATCTTTTTATTCGGTCTTGAATGGCATTATGCAATTGGTGCCGTTAATTTGCGGTGCAGCTCGATTTATTTATTCCTCCGTTTCGCGTTTCTCGAAATTATGCTCAATTATACGACTCGTTTAAAAATGCGATGTATGATTTTTACTTGGCGCTATAATATTCGAAAACATATTCTAAATATCTGGAGCAGCGTAAAAAAAAAAAAAAAAAACGAAACAATTCTACAAAAGCTACACTTCTAGTTAATTTCTGAAATATAATAATTAAGAACGGCGAATTATAGCTTTGATAAAATGTTTAAACCGAATGAAGAAATGAAGAAATAAAACGAAAAGACGTAACGAGGCAATAGTAGCGTAGCGGTGAACCTAGAAAGACTGAAATCAGAATCATTGCTGGAAGGAATGGGGATGAGAGAACGCGAAAGCAAGACGGTATCAAAGACGCGCGAAAGACAGGCCAAACCAGTTGTTATATCCTCCTCGAGGAACATTCGAACTCCCTGTGAAAAGAGGAACCCGCAGTCTTAACGAGGATTCGTGCGTGGAAATGCCTCGGGAACGAGAAACGAGAAGAGGATGAGCCGTATATACCTCGTGTGTTCGCTCGCGCGATGCAGACGGAAGGGAGAAAGAAAGGGGTGAGTAAGAACAGTGAGAATCTCACGGGGCGCGAGTTGTTCCTTCGTGAAGCACTCACGATTTCCCCCTTCCCCCCCCCCGCCCCCTCATTTCCCCCTTCTTCCTCAACCCCCCGATTCCACTCGCTCCTGTTCTTTCATCTGTCTCGCACGCCGAGTGCTCGAGAAGCTGATCCCAATTAAAGCGAGTAGATATGCTACCGCGCAGTGATTCGAGGAGAGAGTCTCTGAGAAGAGGAGATGAACGAGGAGAATTCACCGTCGCGGTGGCGACGAGAAGGGAGGAAGAGACAGAGGGCGAAATGGGGAAAGAGAAAGACGCGCCGCGGTAATACGCGCCGGATGCGATCCCTCCCGGAAGTGGAGGCTCGGTTATGGTCGATGAGGGGCTAGATGGGTCCCGCGATAAATTGAGGAAGGAGACGACCCCCCCCCCCTCCCGCCACCCCGCCTGAATTGATCCTTCCAAGAGCGGAATCTCGAGTGCTTCCTTCGTGAAGCCCGGCCGTTTGTTTGCTTAGCCACACGTGTCGCTGGCGGAATCGATTGTATTTCGGAAATACCGATCTTCGTAATCTGATTCGATCGATTTGCCGCCTCAGGAAAATTTACCTCTTCCTCCTTACTTGTGGCTTAGTCGAGGCCGATCAATCGTGATGCGCGTCGATCGTTTCTGCTTAATTTATGCGAATGATCGAGCCCTTCGTACGTTTTGAATATGATGGCAATGATGGCCAAATGGGATATTTATGCAGGTTACGTCAGAAATATCTTCTCACAAATATCTTCTCTGCCATCGACTCTCTGTGATAAACCTTGAATCGATATCTCTTTTACATAGATTTTACACAGAGAGTCATCGTGCATGTTGCGAGAGTTTATGAAATATTCAACTTATCGTTATACATAATTAAGCGTTAAATTAAATCTTGATTAAAATAAAGTTAAAATTAAGTGGTTGCCCAATGTAACATGCATGGTACGTAAAACACGGCGTAATTATGTAATAATACACATACACATTAGAAGAAACACGCGAATAATTTATATGCAAACTTTACACAAATTTTAACAATTCAGCGATATATATATATTTATATATTTCCACTGTAAAAAGAAAGATTACGAATCTAATGCGAAACGAGATAACGTGAAACAAAACGGATATCATTTTACCGCTTCAGTTAACGCAAAAATATATGGAAAAAAAAAAAGATATCCGCTACATTTTTTCATCTACGCATACATTTTTTCTTCTAAACCACGAATATATAACTTGGATCGAATCCGGCAGCTGCGACTCGCATTCAACTGCTGTTACAATATGTCCGACAACATTATTGCTCACAGTGCGATTTTGTATCTGCAGATGTATGTACGCAAGAATGGCGCGCGCATAAAAATTTCCAAACGATTCTCTGCTATCGCCTCTTATTTAAGAAGCAACCAGCAGCGTCGTAGAGAAAAGAGGGAGAATATAAAAGAGGAGAACCGAGGAGGAAAGACAATCACGGGGGGGGAGGGGAAGGAGGGGAGTTTATCGTACCTCTCTGGACAACGCGGTGACAAAGCGGGTGTGTTGCACGATAGGAAGGGAGATAGAGAGGGTTGAAAAAGAGAGCGGAAAGAGAACGGGAAGGGAAAACACGCGCGGCACGCGCGGTAGCGGCGGAACGATATGCAGACAGAGAGAAAGAGAGAGAGAGAGAGAGAGAGAGAGTCATACATTAATTACTCGGATGTTATATGCATGTTGATGGGATACATATGTATGAGCTCTCGTAAGTTACTTGCGCCGGGAGGGAATACACGAGTATCGAGGCTCCGTCGTCGCGACGCGCGTTTCTCCTCTCCTCTCAAACAAGCGCATCGTCGCTGCTGCATTGTCCCGGCGCCGCGGCGCGTCTGGTCTGGGGATGTGCAGCCGGAAAATTGCGCCCGCGGCGCATTAAATTAAAACCCCGGAACGCGGGGGACAAAACGACGGGAGTGTTGCGGGCATTCGCGCGGATAAAAAAATCGAGAGGAATTCGCGGCTCGGAAACTTAACATTCGTCTAATCCTTAAACACGCGATTGAATCGAAATGTCATCGCGGTGTGTAAATGTAAAATGCAACAATGTCATTTTTCCGGTGAAAATCAAAATTTTCGCATTATAGTTCCTTTAGGAAATAATAATATGTAAAGAGAGAGAGAGAGAGAGAGAGAGAGAGAGAGAGAAAAAAGATAAAGAAATTATCGGAAAATCTATGTAAAAACTTCCTAATTAAATTTCTGCCGCAAAAGAATCAAAGAATTAAAAAGTTCGCACATCGAAAAATATAATTGTGCCTTACGTTGTTAAGTGTGTTAATTTCAAACGTATATTCGTGTTTTGAACGGTAAAAAATTTTCATAAAATGGCAACTTTGTAAACCGAAATGAGAATTTATAGCGAGAATTGCCAACGGACCTTCTTTCAACAGAAAATACATCAATTTTCACATAGTTTATCGTGCGCGTAATCAAAACCGTAGAAAAAGTGAGTAATACCTTGAATTTTTCATCGACTACGCTGTTTACCGGCGAGGTTAACCGGATGAAATTTATAAATTTTCATGCGCCGATTATCTTGGAATTAAACTCGGTTGCAGCTACAGTGAACTTTGAATTTTTCATCCGCTTCGTGCGAAACGTTGCCCTCTTAATCCAAGCTCATTGTTTGAGGATTAACGAGTTGATCGAGCTTGCCCCAGGATAAATCGCCAGTAGCGGGATTCAAAATAACCAATCGTAATTGAACTGACAATCTTGCTCATTCGTGTGAAAATGACGTTTTATTATCATGAAAATATTTGTGAAAGACGTGTACGTTCACAGTTTAATATTCTACGAACGTTATTGTCTCTTAATGTGAATAAAATTTGTATATTGACATTGAGACACACACACACACACACACACAATTCAAAAACAAATTATTGTACTGTGTGTTTTAAAATTAGATAAATCATTGAGCTTATTTGCGTAGAGAAGCAAATGAGGAAATTAAACTGCATTTGTTCAACAAAAACACACGACAAATGTGACTTCAAAGCCAGGATCCGTCGCGACTTGTTAACGCGATCTCGACAATGCGATCGTAACTTATACACGTCCGGATGAGTCCGCGATTGGATTCTCTCTCCGAGACTCGCCTTTATTTACAACGGTACGTGACTACATTCCCGATTGCGGTAAATGCGCGAAAACTGCTTTTGTCAGCCGCCGATACAGTTTGCGCGACTTCGTTCCGGTACAAATAATTGCGTAGCCTCGGGGAATCGAAGATACGGTTCAACAATCCTCTTGTCGAATAATATCATTATTTTTCTACGTTGCACAGACATCAAATCAACTATACGATTATGATTACGAACGATCGTATATATAAAATGACTCAAAAGAAATTTATACATTTATATTAAATAGTTATATTACTATTATATACCTACGTATTTGTTGATTATTAAAAATTATAATATTTCACATTTTTTTTACAAATAGCACTTTGATTGCGCAGTTATATGATGAATATTATCATTGTTTCCGGAAACAACAGAGCTGTAGCGCTTCCTGCTCCCTCTCTATGTAATAATAATCGATTTATCATATTATTAATAGTTAATTAGTTTGACTGTGTATAATCGGTTCAAAGTGAATCCAATATCTAAATATCTATTCTAATATTATAATTATAATTTTCTCTTGATATACAACACATGTTATCACACTTTGTATGTAAAAATTTATGGATTACAGAAGATAAGTTTGCTTTTTTTTTATTCGACATTATGCTGTTATATCTCTTGTAAAGTTGCACAAACGTTTCTTGTAATTATCTGCGAATTTTTCTTCCGCTCGCGGACGCGGAACTCTCGTATCCTGGTAGTTGGATCGTACTTATTATAACTTAACCGGATATAACGATAAAGTATACGAGAAAGTATATTTAATTCATTAAACTCTTAAGGAAGTCGGATCTCCGGTGGATAATTTATCAAACTCTATTCGCATTGGCGCAGCTTTTTCTCGCTATAAGGACATTGAAACAGTCTGAATTGGAAGTTAAGTACATTCCATGCAATCTTTAATAATGAAATAATCTTATCAACTGGATTGTCGCAGTACGATATTCTTGATCGCGATGTATTTAATTTTGCCTGAAAGGAGGAGAAAAGAGCACAAAGTAAGATATATAATGGAGATATTTAAATTTTAGATGAGGAGATGAAATATATACGTAATCTGAGAGAACCGATGTCATACAAAAGTCGATGAGAAATGCTGCGACGATTTTCTTTGTAACGAGATCGTTCAATTTAAACGAACTGATTTCGATAAATGATCACGTTTCGAAAAGGAGCTGTAAAGAAATATTAAATTGCGTCGATCATAATCTTTAATTTGCAACAACTCTCTAGGCGAGTAATTTTTTTCATATTCGCCTGCAACTGTCGAATATTTTTCACACACATTCTTTATAAATCCTTCTTCTGTATATTATCGTTCAAAATGTAGAAATAAATCACAATCAACCTATACCTACATATAAAACCTTGTTTAGAATTTTCAAGTAAATAAAGTTTTCGCTTTGTCTCCGCGAGCGAAAATTGATTTGAATTTTTTTCAGTGGCGCGATGGAATGAAGCTCTCGTCTAATTGAATTGAAGCAATTAAGAAGCGGTAGTCAAAGTTGTCCACTCGGCAGCCGCGACAAGCACCGTTGTTCGCACACGATGAAAGGAAGAAGGCGTGCTATTCGTCTTTCTTGTTCTTTCCTTCTACGCGCCAGTTGATGGAATGCATAATTAATTTTTCAAGTCGGGTGTCAAGCACGGTCCTTTTCGCGGAATCATCGCGATAAGAGTAAGTGGATTTACCACGGGTGTTGAGAAGACGTTATGCCTTGTTCAATTTCACGTAAATTTACCCGAAGGCTTTTTGTGTCGGTGTCTACACGGCAAACGCCAAACTTTTGATTGCTTATAAATTAATAAACGGTCGAAATTGTTATTTGCTCGGGACAATGAAAATAATTTCAATGAGACTTATAATTACTATACAGGAGAATTTAAATCGAGAAGGTAAAAGCATGCTTTTTATTATCCAACGATAGCGCGGAAAAATATTATTTATATAATGTGTGAAATTAATTTTTATTATTTGTACTTGACCGCATCTGCGTGAGCGCATGAAGACTTTATTCGCTGGAAAATAATTCGAGGCTTAATTGCTTCATTTCAAGCGGTGGTACGCAACTTTGGTAATTTCGCGTTGCCTCCTCTTGCCGTTTGTTCGCACTTCATTTTGCGAAATTACATGGTAGCGCTTCTCGCTTCTCGCACATTTCCGCAAGTAAATGGAAACTTGACGCTGTTGGCGTTGACTTGACTGTCCAAGCGTTCGCCTCTATTTTATTTCTTAATCCCCAAAGTTCTCTCGGAGAGTGAAAAAAATTTATTTTCACATTCTTGAGAAAAGAATCCATCAACATTGCATAATTATTAATTATTCAGAAAAAATATTATAGTCATATCATTCATATTTCCATCTTTAAAAGCTGGCGCAGACCGTTATACTAATGAATGTGTGTACTATTTAGCTAATTTTTGTGCAACATATAATTATAAATTATATATAGTAAGCCTGCAGATGGAAGGAAAAGCGTACTGCAAGCTTAACATATAAATATATGCCGCACAAAAATTATCATCTATATTATACTATAGTGTCCAGTCGTCATCGATTTTAAAATTTGCTTGCAGATAGTCTGACAAAATACATCCAGAACCTTCTTTTGACAAAGACGTAAAACAATTCTTCCGTCCGGAACATCGGTCCTTGAATGAAAAATTCCACGTCTCAAAAAGAGCGGTTGCACCAAAAGGCAAGGAGACAATTGCGGTCTCTCGACGACCGTAATTAACGCGCGCTTCTCAAAGCCGGCCAATATAAGAACCGTTGCAACGCCGAGAAGCAGTCGCTTCAACGGCGGAGAACAGTGAGTAGCAATTAAACGCGGCCGCAGCGAAATAAGCCGCGGCATCGATTATTGGTCATCATTTGAATCGAGACGTGGCGCATAAAGGAAAGAAAAAAAAGGAAACAGGAAAAATTCATTATGCATTCGGAGCAACGAGAACAGCGCAAAAACACAGAAGAGCGCGGAAGAGAGAGAGAGAAAGAAGGGGGAACGAAGAAGGGGGGCGAAAAAAGAAAAGCAGAATGCATCGAAAGAGAAGGGGAGCCCCTAGGATCCACTTGTGCTCGTTGCTCGATGAAAAGTGCTATTCGCTAAGAAAGAATGAAAGGAGGAGATGAGAATGAAAAAAAAAAAAAAAAAAAGAAAAAAAAAAAAAAAGAATCAAAGAACGGGATGAGAAAAAGGACGGCCACGACAGGGGATGAGGAGGACTCTGAGAGTCTTTTCTGCGCGGCTATCTACAGGGTGACCGCCGAATAAAGCTTGAAAGATTTTCGGGGATTATAAGATTGACGTTGATTGTAAGCTGAACCTAACTCGGAGATAATACGAGATAAATTGTAGTTAATTGTCGACATTCCCGTGTGAAACTTTACGCGATAACGTAATTGATAATAACACGACAACTCTGAAACTTTAAATCGATATGAACGAGCGTGAATGACCGTGTTGAGCGAATTTTGTGAGCGAATTTTGCATACTTATCTGAACTAGCGTATTCGTGAGTTGAGATATTAATTTAACATCGAAGATAAATTGTGTAAATAAATTAAAGAGGCCATAAATTTCTATTAAATTACAAAAGCAATTAAGTTAATTTTAGTTATGTGCATTTATTACATATAAAGTCGAAATAATTTTATACTCTATAAACAAATTAGGAAATTTTTATAATTAATACGAATAATTATTCAAAATTAATTAATTGAATCCAAATAGCGATTTCAATTTAATACTTGATATTTGTCGCGCAAAGTGCGCAGCTTTGAATAAAATTAATTTGTGCGAAATAAATTTTGATATTCCATTCTATATTTAGATGAGTGTCAGAATTTTTGAATATTATTTAGATTGTTAGTGGGACATTGTTTAAATGATCTTTTCGACCATGCGCCGATTAAATCTTTTAATTAAACAGTGTAAATTTTATGCACATAGTCTACTTAACGAGAGCGCAGTTAAAATTGGGGAAGATTGAATCTCGCGATTAATTAACCGATAACTTCATCGCTTAACCCATCAGATATAGATAATGGCGCTGCAATTATAATAAATAATTTAATCGATAAATAAATTATGCATTTCCCTAGCAGCGCCCTTAACGATAGCTGGACGAATTAATCCTAGCTCGATTAATTAATCGAGTTCAGACGAAACCGCCCGTATTTGCCACGGTAATTTCTTAGGAGCTTAAGCCACCCCGTAGACACCCCAGTGAATGAGACTCGAGAAACCGTAGAGCGACCGAATGTCGGTGAGGGGGGAGAAGGGTTAGGAGATCAGTTGGAACGCGTAAACAAGGGCTCATCAATCATCAGAGTGCAAGGAAACGAGAGCCCATTACGGACGAAGCTCCATAAGGAGAAATCTCGGATATTTTCTGTCCCACTCACTATATATTTCTGTTCATCTCTCACTTCTATCTCCCCCCCCCCCTCTCTCTCTCTTCTTCCCCTACTTAATCGATATATATATATATATATCTGTCTGTGCATAAATCTCGACGTTTCGAGCGTGACAGCCGAACTTGCGCAAATATGTCGCGCCCTTGTCAAAAGGGGAAAAAGAAGATGCACGATCCTTGTGAGATGTATTATCCACGCGAGGGATTAAGAACTGCCCAAATTGATCGCTCGGCTGTCATCGGCGATGAAGATGGACATGCGAGCGTTGGCGGGATAAGTGACGATGGAAGATAAATATCGAAAGATAAATTTATCCGGTATTCCCGGTGAAAAGCGGGAGAATAAATTTGAGAAAATAGAGGGTTTATTTTAAAAATGATTAAAATGGTTACATGAAAGCTTTCGTTTAAACGTTTAAAAGAACGTAAAGATTACAAATCTTGTAGTGAAATATTGGAACATCTGCTTGCAAATGATCAAAGAATTTTTATCTTATTAAAATCTTTTCCGCGACGAAATATCTGACATCGCAAAATCAAATTGAATATTTATAATGACAGATTCTTTGACGGAATTAAAATCAATTTGTCCCGAGCAAGAGAAAGTTATCATTTTTGCAAATCTTTATAATTTATTTTAAATTTAAAATCTCTTTTAAACTCTACTCTCTTAAAATTAACAAAACAAAAGTATAGTTTTATTGTGTTACATTTAATTTCTCCGAAATTTCTAGATTCATAAAAAAAATCTTTCTGTTATTGATAATTACACGAAGGCTATTGAACTTTGACATTTTTACCCTAGAAAAACTCACTCCAAATTGATCAAAGAAACCTGTCGTTATAATCTGACCTATTTCTTTAGAGACGTAATAATAGAAAATTGTAAAAGATTAATACACAAGTACATTTTTCATTATAGTATCTTTTACACATACACATACACAAGTATTTATATAATAAGCAAAGTTTCAGATTTCTAGCATAATTTATTTACGGATTTTCTAATTAAATTGAAATTGATTTATTTTACAAATGGATGTACTAAATGAAATTTAATTCAATAGTTAATTAAAAAATATTTAGAATTAAATTTATATTATCCCAAAGAATCTGTCATAAACTAAATATGACACATTTGAAAGAAATTTTGAAAATTATATATTATATCATTATGCAATAAATTCGAATCTTCTCCCATTTCATACGATCAATATACAGGTGCAAAGATCTGAACGAAAGATATCGACTATTTACTTACATAAATTCAATTGATTCGCTATTTCTACTTATCTTTTGGTATTTCGTGTCGTTTCAAAGCAATGCAACATGCAATACGCCGTTGCAATACCGTCGGAAAATCGGGTCGTTTCTTGCTTAACTCGAAGAAGTCGCGCACATTCTTGCCCTCCCCCCTCCCCCCGCCCGGGAGGTTCTCGACCTTCCCCTTTTACGTAGAAACAAGGGGAATTTTATTTAGTGTCTGGCACTACTAAACTCCCAAAGAGGAAGTACCTTTGTGCCGGACTTCAGCCGCTGGCTTTAGCTCCGGATTCTCAAAGTACGATATTCCTGTAAACGTTTTCCGTCTGTCGACGATTCGACGACACAGTTCCTCCGCCCTGTCGTCGATGTCAAATTAAGCCTTTGCTCGCCTACCGGGTGGTTTCATTTGAAAAGAACTCTTTAATATCTTAAAGATGAGCTATCTAATTTTATGCGCGCCCTATAATTATAATTTTTAGTTTTAACCTTTCTAATTTTTTAAAATACTTAATATAACGTTTATATTTCGTAAATATAAATTTTGCCAGACTAAAAGAGTGTTAAGGAAATAAATGTAATGTGCGAATATTAATATACATATTAATTGAATACGTATCAATTAAAAAAGATGCAGATTTGAATAAAAGATATATATATATATATATATATATATATATATATATATATATATATATATATATATAATGTAGCTTATCATGGTTATTTTTTTATTATTCAAGAAATAATATTACACATATACGTTTATATGATCTCTTTCGTATTGCATTAAAATGTTGGGATGCATCGAAATTATATACATAATATTAAGATTTATTTTATTATATTGTATTATAAAGACCTGAAAGAGCAGATTAAACAATTGGTTCGATTCGATTGAGTTTTATAGCAAATAGGAGGAAAATGTAATAATTATGATGAAAATGTAATTCCCAATTTGGGACTATTGTGTTGTTTACAAGGACGAAAAGTACAAATCAACGCCGCAACAAATAACGGCTAACAAGTTTATACAACCCGTTGAAAAAGGATTGAATAACAATTTATTCATATACACATTTGCTTATTGTTACGCGCGTAGCGAAATGCGCTCGTTTGATTGATTGGTTGTAGATAAATTATGGCTTCCTCCACGCTACGAAAATTGATCAACGTCCGACGACACACACGCGCGTGCGCATATACCGTAAGTAAACGAGAAATTCGAAATATCGTTGCCTTTTTTTTTTTTTTTTTTTTTTTATTTTTTTATTGCCATTACGGAGCAATCAGCGCGCAAAGTACCTTCATGCCAGAAACTTGCTCGATAACTCTTCAGACATCAAAGAAATCTTCTTCGCTCGACTTTGACAGAATTGTCGCGTGTACCTGCATCTTACGCGATTGATGAAATGACAGCGATGATTAAATTATAATGAATTATAATGAGAATTATAATATCAAAAGATACATTCTGCGATAATTTATAATGCTTTTTATAGAGATCTTTATAACAAGTTTCTCGTAAAGTTTTGACATTATCTCTAGCATCAATTATTATATTCTTTTTATATTAAATTACGTACATACTTTTTTCGAGATATTATAAGTATACATCTTTAATCATGAAATTTAATGAAGGAAAGTCTCTTTTCAACAAAATCATATAATTTTTTCAATACGGATTTTAAAAAATAATCACTCAATCAAAGTAGATAAGAAATTTAGAATCTCGATACTTAAATTCGACTTGAAGAAATAATTGAAAAAAAAATGTTATATATATAAAATTAATAATGTAAGTAACAAATACTTTATGTTACAAGTCCAGTATTATGAAACCATACTCACGTAATATTGTCGAGCAATAAAATGTTTCCAAGTACATTTACTATTGATCTACTGAACCTACTCTATTGAGACATAGATAGAGACAAACTACCTGTTATAAAGTGCCCGAGCGAGACGTGACTGAAATTTAAAACCGAGATTCTAGACCGTTGCCACGACACAGGGCGACATATTTCTTCGCCGATTAACCTATCGACGGTGCAATTAATTGCCCAGTCGGCAAATAATTTCATTGCACCCGCCTCTGCGGTCCCGTGGAAACCTATCGAGAAAGCCATCGGACTGGTGCGGATGCAGCACGATAGAACCGGACCTATGCATTATGCCCTGGTTGCGGTATCTACCGTCGATCGTCGGATCGACGGTGGCTGTAACGAACTCGCGGCGATAAGGCACATCAGGGAATTCCATCGTGCCAACGATTCTTGTATAGAGCAATCGCCGAACCCATCTAATCTTTACTATGTTATTTCGCAAAAAATATAACTTGGCATTTTTGTACTTGGAATACGATAAACCTTAAAATTCCATAAATTGTCAAGTTAAATGTAACATAATAATATGTATAATAAAATGATAATATGTTTTGACAAGCTGTATCGAGTTAAGTGTTAAAAAAAAAAAAAAAAAAAAGAGTTAATACAATCATTATTTTATTTCGGCACTTTAACATTCGTCAATCGCGTACCATCATAAAAATTCAATATTTATACATTGCTCTAACTTATCAAATCGCACATTTCGCGAAATTTATTCGATCAAAATCTTTCGTGTAAACAGTCGGCAAATTAAACCATATTTTTGAATATTGTAATCTAGATATTTATCTTTAACTTACATATATAATTGATTCACTTTGTTATAAAATCAAATAGTAAAATTGCTCTGAGATATTATTTGTACGCAACAAAAGTAGCAATGTTACGCTAAGTGACGTATGAATTTGAGATTTTTAAGTGCTAAATGAATTGTAGTGTTGTGAGATTTTTCGCGTTATTTTTTCATTATAAATATGATAAAATACATATGTACACCCGCATTTATTTATTATACATATTTTATAAAATACAGAAAAATTTTTTAGAGAAAGTTATATATAATTTTTTATTAAATATTTGTTTAAAATACGAATAAAAAATTTTAGTTGTGTACAATAATTTTTAGTTTAAATATTAATTATCTTGGATGTTGCTTTATGTATATAAATATATAAAATTTTTGCATATATATTTATATTTTGCAAATTAACTTGTACTGTGCGCATCATACGAGAATGTATATTTGAACGCTAATAAATTATTACTTATTTTAATCTCGAGATAATAAATTGAAAATATTTTTTATTTTTATTTTTTACTGCAGAGATACAATAATAAAAAATCTGTATTGTTCTTAAAAACTGCTTAACATGTAAAGTCATTACTTTTATAATTATTATAATATAAAAGGAAATTTAAGATTTTTGTGTTAATAAGAACGTTACATACATATAATTTATAGATGCATTTCCAGCAAATATGAGGATGGATTAACAAAGAGAGAATGTTATAAAAAATATTTTATTATAATTTAAAATGTTTTTATAAATGGCAATTTATAGAAGCCTTAGTATTGGCAAAATCTTTAATTTCCGCTTAAAACTTTAACAAGGTACAGTATAGTATATAGCACTATAGCAAGTACCGATCTTATCCTCATGCCGTAGAAGCATGTAGAAGAAGTGGAGAAAGAAGGAAAAGGACGACGCGCATGCGTTTACTACGGCGACGGCTCGAAATTGGCACTTTCGGCGAACACTTAACACCCTTTCTACCGCTCCCTCTTATCCCCGCGCGCCTCTTTCGCGCGTGCACAAAGGCGCAACGATCTGGCCGCATATGCGTTTCGGTACCTCCGGCGCGTTTCCAACCCTTTCGAAACCCTTTCCGCTATCCACGGCCGGCTCTAGATAGGGTGCAAAGAGTCTACTATACTCTGTGTGTCTCATGTCTCTTTGGTTTGAATTTACAACAAAGTATTGAAATATTAAGAAAAAAAAAAAATGTATACAGTAATATATTATATATAATGTTATGATAGCCAGACCATCAATTCAGTAGCTACAATTAAAATAATACAATTTTTGCGCACAAATATGTTGTAAAAATGATTTTTTAACATGTGCAGATAGCATGGATATTTATAATTATTCATAATACTGATAAATCGTGTAAAAGGTATTTAAAAAAAGAATTGTTCTCAAATAGTGTCATAAAATGAACTTGTGCTATTTTATATTTCACGGTTCAATCTTTTTAATTCTCGAGAATTTAATTAATATTATTTAAAATATATATATAACAATAAGTATATCGTTACAATTAAATCTAGCATATTTTATAGCAGGATAAAAGTAATTTTATCACAAAATTAATCGGAATATCAAAAATAATATCAAAGATACACACACATATATTGTACGATTTAAAGTAACGTGTATAGCATATTACTGAAATAAATGGAGCATATGTTTGATATTAATATATCGCTTATAATATTAATAGCCACATGTGTGAGCATAGCGTTCCACAAGAGAAACTTTTATAAAATAAAAATAGGAAGAGATATTGATTATTCAGTAAGGGGTAGCTAATAATTATCCATCTGAAAATTCTGTGAAAGAAACTTTTGCGCAAGCTAGTTCAATATAATTTAAATATTATTCTTATACAAGTTTTCTTGTTTTCTTCTCTCACACTCTTGTTTATTTTAGTTACTTCGCTGCACGCTCACGACAACTTTTGTGAAACGAAAAATCTAATATAATGAATAGTCATGCAAAAGCAGCAGCGTTTCTGAAAAGTCCTTTTTGCAAAGCATTCTTTCTATGTGGAAAAGTTATTTTTACTTAGTATTATAATAAAAATAAAAGTGTATTTATAATAGAAGAGAAAAAAGTATGTAACAAAAGAATTCTTATGATTATCGCGTCGGTACCGCGGGCGGATTTTTGACGAACCAGCCCTGCCACTACCCTCTCGTCGACACTCGAGCGTCATCAGTCTCCCTCTCATACGGCATCAACCCCTCCTCTTTCGGGCATAACCCAAAATGAAAAGCCCTCAGCACGCTTTCCGCCCGAGTCCAGGTGTTGCTTCACCAATCGACAATAGCCTCTCGCTCGGTTATAGATCAAAATGCGCTGCCGGTTGCGTACTCATTCGCGGTAGACAGCTAAAGCCACCCTCTCGGAACTCGAGAGGGTGGTCACACCGGGGACTGGGCGAGGGGAGAGACGGAGGGAGCAGGGGAGACGACGGGACGTAAAACGCTTGTCCCCCTGGTTCTGTTACTCTCTGTTGACGTGGACGCCGCTCGTTGACGCGAACGTCAATTGGGGGTCGACGGGTTTGCAGCGCGTGACGGGTGTTTGCGGAATGAGGCAGCGGTGCCACAGTGAAACAGGGGGGAGGGGGAGGAGAGATCCAGATTGAAAGAGCCGGTGAAATTTTGGTTGACGAATGTTCGCGATCAAATTTGCGACGAGGTATAATTAGATATATATATCATTTCTTCCGATATCGTTGCGCGTGCCAACATCATTCCTTCGTCAAATCTCGTTATTTTTATTTTTTTTTATTTTTTTTTTTTAGATTTGTGATACAATCGATGAACTTTTCATTTAATAAATTTCTAAGATTTAAAAAAGACATTTTAATTATATTTTTACACTAGTCTGGCAAATGTACGATCAATTAATTTTTTATCACTAATCGAATATCCGCCTTGTATAAATAATCTCATTTTCCTGAATTGAAGTAAATTTCCTTAATGTCGGAATTAAATTTCGTTCGCTATACGCGAGAGAGGTTCGTACCATCGTAATATTCCGATAGAGGATTAATATGTTATAATCTCATTACATCCCTATTATATCCAATGAACTACCGTGAGCCTATTAATGACGACAATGCTTCCGAGTAGTAACGCGCGGTTTTCGCGTTCTAATCATTAAAACAAATTATCCGCTTCTCCCGTAACTGCCGTTAACGATGATACACGGACGGACATTGTTATCATTTAATTTTCCCATCGTTCATCGCTCGCGCGACAGACACCAACGTGTCGGACACCCACCCACACACACACACACACACAACGCGTCGTCGCGTCGCCTCTATCGATGAAATTAGCGCCGAGGCAGCAGTTTTCGCTCCTTAAGCGATTAATTAATCGCTGGTCGGGCATGATCGTATACCGGAGGTCAAAGGTGGCGGGGCCAGCACTTCCCCAGGCGGCGTTTCTAACAATGGGGAACTAACTCGGGTGCGCACGAGCGCCCCCCAGGATGAAATTATTTGGTCGATGCGCAATTATTGAGAGGCGCTTTATAACGCGGGCTGTGCTTGTAAGCCGCGGGCGACGAACGTTACAGAAGCGCCGTGAACAAAGACGAGGGCAGGGGGGAGAATATTATGTACGCGCGAAGCCGGGAAATTGCTGAGCGCGTTACACGTCGTTGCCTTGTGACCGAATCCGTAATCCGTTCGACGCGTCGCGTCGCGTCGCGTCGATCCGCCGAGTACGCTCTTAATTGAAGCAAGCGTGTCGCGCGTGAACGTGCGGACAAGCTACCGTTTGACTCACGGCCTTACGGACGAACGTCGTGAGACGTCGTCGACGAGGGAGCTTACGAGGGAGAGAATTCGGGTCTCATGAATGATTAACACAGGGAGCTGCACACAGGTATCTCCTACACACGCGGTTCCAATCTGATGTAATCCCGATTGGCAGCTTCCGCGACTGTGCGCGGCTTTTCGTTACCGCGTAGTTACGGTAAAAATAAATCGTAGAGCAATTTCCACCACCGAGAAAACATAAAAATTGGGTGCTTGATTTTATCATTTATTATGGAAATATCAAATATAGTACCGAGAGTAAATATATTTTATACTAATTGTAAAAGGCATTTTCCTTAATCTTTCAGTAATCACAAGTTTGAATTATTAATAATTTTGATTGCAAAATTCCAAATTCAGAATTTAAAGATGAAGGAGAAAAAAATTACGAAATAACAAACTGATAAAACGAGAGTGAAAAGATTAATAAAAAAAAATTTCTAAATTTATATGATTCAAATATGCATATATAATTTCTATTTATTCATAGAAAGATTTACAAATAAACTCGGATACAAAAAGTTTATCTAGACAAAATTTATTTGAAATCTACATTACATATCTTTTCAATTTGACTTGGTTTTTACAATGATGTATGCATTTATCGGAAAATATTATTTTTCAGTATATTTTTATTATATAAAAAAAAAAAAGAATGAATAGAATTTTATCGACGCGGGGTTTGTGAGGTTAACGAAAAAGGATGACGAAGCATCCAAATATCTCGATGTTTGCACGCTATGGGAAATGAAGAGTTTTCCTCAGTGAAATTGCTCCGGAAAAAAGCTGCATTATCGCTTAATTATTTTCTATTCGTATATAATGAGATATTATCTTAATTGTATTTCCGTTACATCATTGTTAATAATGTAGAAATTTAGAGCAACTTAAATCCGCAAAAAAAAAAAAAGAAAAAAACAATGAATATTTTATTAAATACATTTTCAATAAAGCCTGTTCGGCGACTCTCTTTGAAATACTTTTACCTCTCATAATTTTATCTATAATATAAAATAATATTTAATATTTTAAAATAATTGGAATCTTTCACAGGATTTCTTTTATAATACAATAATTTTTTTTATAAACGTATTAAAATTAACTTGATGCTGGTAGTGTTGTAAAGATTCAGTTTTTCTAAAACTAGAAAAGATAAGAAGTAAACTAGAAAAGAAGTCCTCGAGGATTTTACATAGATTTAATGCGGACAATGCGACGCTCATGTATTTGTTGGATACTCCTGGGAACGTTCCTTGTTTTATAGCATTCGGAGCCGGGCACAAGTAGTCTATGAAGTAAAATCGTAATTCTTAAGGAAATTTGCATGCAAAAGCTGCGGCTTGCGAGAACGGAAAGAGGAAGGAAAGAGAATAACTGCATTACTGTGATATGCACATACACAAACGCTCGCGCAAAACCGTCAGCATATATCGCTCGAAATATCCGCTTGCTTGTATAAAAATAATGTTAATTTGTTTTAATATCATTTATGAAAATCACGGATACCATAATTTTAATCGTGTAATATGTATAGTAGTAATTAACTGATTGTCGTTTAGCAGCTAAAGCTGCTATCTGTGTTATTTAAAAGAATTTGGCGAAAACTCGCGAAGAAAAGTTAATCTGATCACATTTTTAGAGAAAGAAACTTAATTCAATCTCATTATTAACAGAATATTTAAAATATTTTTAAGTAGCAACAGTTTATTTGTTGATTAAGAATTCACTTGAGTGAAAATATTCTGTTAATTTTAATACGATATGTGATATGCCAAATAATTTTTTTACAATTAAAACTTAAATTTTATTAAATATATATTTAATTAAATTGTTTTCTCTCTTTTTCAAGATCGCTGCTACACTTAATGTGATTTTTTCACGAAATATAATTCTATTGACATGTATACTATATGTGAGAGATTTGATTTCAAACGTCATTTTTTTCTTTTTTACACCTTTCTAGATTTCGAATAAATTCTCGGAGATTGATCTAAGCGTTCGACGCATCTCGCAACTAGCTGTTGGACGTGAACGTGACGGATGATGCATTTGTTTCAGTCGTATCAGTCAATCCTATAGTAACGCGAGCAACATGAGAATATATAAAACTAATGCCATGATTTATCGTTGATTTCCTCGAAGGGCAGAATACCGTCTTTTTCCAGTTTCAAACAGGATCGTTGACATATTTCATTCTAGCGTATCCTCCACTTTCCGGCAAGATCCCGAAAGCAGGACACTCGTATGTGTATGTATATGTGTATGTGTATGTGTACGTATGCAACCACGATACGACTATCACGTAGACGATATACATATATATATATATATATGTGTGTGTGTAGTTCCTCTTTACAGATCGTTTTGTCGACTAGAATTTGATATAGTACAGAGAGCGCGCACAGACACACACACATACACACACGTGTACGCATACTACAAAATTATCCTTCTCTTACGAGGGACTTTTGTGAAACGCAAAGTAGCATATCGAAGTGGTTATCTCGTAAATCGTTGGTGGAATCAATGTGAAATATATGAAGATGTGATTTACGATGCGATGTGATTTACTTCACGATATTCAAAAAAGATATATATATATATATTATAATGAATAATATTAAATAATATAAAAAAAAAAAAAAAAAAAAAAAAACATGTAATTTCATACATCTATCAATTACACAAATCCGAGAGATTAGAGAGAGAAAAGCTCGTACGATGAGAGATTATAATGATTATAAAAACTAGATAATCGGGAAAAGGTTAAAGTCTCTCAATGATTTACTACGTAAACCTAGAGAGTTATCCCTGCAGTAGTTTATGGTGATATATGCGTGTTTGTTTTATACTCGCATAGATGCAGGTGCCGGTCGCATGTGCGCTCACGGTGAAGCTTTTCCCGCATTGTTCGACCTTCCGCCGTTTTCCGCCAACATTTTCGAGCGCATGCGTGTGTTCGCGTGTCTGCAGTGCGGGCACGTGCGGTTTTAACGTCGGGCGAAAGAAAATCTTGACATGAGCGAGCGCAACCCGCGTGTGCGTGCATGCGTGCGTGCGTGCGCGACTTGGAATTTTTATGCGGCTTAACGAGTCTTCCACTGCGACAACAAGATTGAATACTACTTTTTCGAAACACGAATGTTTCTTTTTTCTAGATATTTAATTATCATTTATTTATATCCGCCGTGTTTTTTATCATTTATATTATTAAATTTTTTGTAGGCAAGATTATATTCTTTCACATCGTGAAAAGATAACTGTAGAGATTAAATTATATTTTACTAAGTAATAATTTACGTATTTTAAAAGCAAGAAATAAATATAAATATTATAAAAGAGACTCTCCTCTTCACAGTATCTTTTATAATAAAAATCATATCCACATATATAGTTTTATCTTGATGATTGTTTAAAATGAAAAAAATGCAATCTTAAATCATATGAATTCCTTTCAACCTTTTTGCATTCTATAACCAGAAAAGTACAGCTAATAATGTATAACAGCGACCGTGTGTGTGTGTGTGCGTGTATCCCATGCTACATGTAGATTAATATCAAACAAGATAGGAAAACATCACGCGAAAATATCGATGCGAATGAACGAAGAGGTCCGCGTTCCGGTGAGTGAAACAGAATCAACGTTTGCACAGTTTGCGTATTCCAACGTTTTTTTTTTTTTTTGTTTTGTAAAAGCCGCGAAGCTGTTTGTGAAAAGCGCGTTCTGCCCACCTAAGGCATCCATATCCGCTTCTCATCGCGCAAATTCGTTCTCGCGATCAATCAGCGCGTCGAAACAGCGGAATCGAGTCTACCGTCAATAATTCTTTCACGTTCTCTTGCATCTCTCTCTCTCTCTCTCTCTCTCTCTCTCTCTCTCTCTCTCTCTCTCTCTCTCTCTCTCTCTCTCTTTCTCTCTTGTCATTTTCTATTTTCTTTTTTTTTTTTTTGGACGCAACGTGGCTCTCTCGTCGATGCTGTATTGACTCGTCAGCCTCGATCCGCTCGACAATTTACGTTCTGCCTGCCTTGCTCGTTTTTATTTCTTCTTTTTTTTTCTTTTGCTTTTTTTGCTTCTCGACACCGAAAACGCCAGCATAAATCGGCGACGAAATTCATGGTCGGAAGGAGAGAAAAGGCGGTAGAGATCGCATCCTTAATTAGTCATTAGTCAGTTAATTTGTCAAGAATCTGTGAAAATACGCGCGGGAATTGGGGCGAGAAATTAATAAGAGGCTTTCAGGATTCAAGAGATATTTGCTGTCGAATGGTTACGAGATGACGAAGAGTGATTACAAAGATTTAATTCGGTTACGCTGTCAGGAAATATTAAAAAAAAAAAAAAAAAAAAAAAAAAAAAACGCGAAGCTGCGATGCTTACAGCGCGTCGATAAAATTCGGGAGGATTTTACCTCGACCTCATCTTTTATTGCCGCGATGCAATTTGAGTATTTTATAGAGTGTATTTTCGCGCGGTACACCGCGTGCCCCAAGTGTCATATACTCTCGTGCCTGGCGGATAAACGCAGCTTTCACAAAACTGCGCGCCATAAAACCCGGTCCAGGTTTTTACGACCATCAATGGCCGGGAGGAAAACAAGAATAGCGTCGTAAGCGTCGCGAAGGGGAGTCACATACTCGACATGTAACAATGAATGATTAATTTTTTATATACTCTTTTTTATGCAGTAATCAAGTAGATAATTTTATCGTCTAGTTGAAAATAACAATATGGAACTTTAAACGAAAGACATTGTTATCGATTTAGTAAAGAGAAATTGGAAATGCAACAGGCAGCATTTGAAAAATTGCATACGTTCATTATATAGATTATTTCAATTATTTTTTGATAATTCTTCTTCTTTTTTAATCTAAGCAAATAATTTCTCTCTCAATAAGACATTTTCTCTTCATCAGTGTCAATAATCGATCATCTTATTCTTTCTTTATTTTATCGTGTATGAAAATCTGTCAAGAAAAATTTAATAGTGAAAAGGAAATAAAAATAAAAATTAATAAATATATCTTACAATTAATTAGTATAAAGATAATATTAGCAATTATATATATATTAATCAATTTTAATATTGAAAATTAATTTACTCTATTATAAAAAGACTTAATTTTTAATGTATTCAGTCGTCACTTCGTAACAAAAATTAATCCGTTCTCGTAAAGAGAAAAGGATTAACGTAATCGCTTTGAAAATGGACGTTGCAGTAATGCGACTAAATTCGGAATCGTGAGAAATTACTAAGAAAATTTGTGTGGCACCCGCGGGAGATGTCAGTGGCACTCTAGAGTACCATAGTCATCGTGAGCCGGGAACCGTTGAGAGAACTGGGCAATTATTTCCCAAGCGCTGAAGTCCAGGGAACCATTATGACAAAAGAGATATTTGTCTTGGCCGCGGGTTATTTTAACAGTAGGACTGGAAGATATATCAAGAAGTAATTGCACTGTACCGCGAAATGAGTTATTTTGAGATGATATTGGACTGCCGAATTGACAGTAACGAGTTCTCTAGGTTATTAGATTATTAGATTTATACTGATGAGCCTTCAGATGTTGAAGTATTCGAATCATTGTATCTTTATTTATAATTACAATATTATAGCTTTTCAGATTTTCAATCTTACAAGTCCTTACAGAACAAAGGCAATTGAATTGTTTTCCAAGATGAACAGACAAATGTAATCATGCTGAAGTATGTATGAATTAGATCGTTGCATTAACACAAAATGCTAGCTTTTGTGTTAATAATTTCACTTAACTTTCGAAAAAAACAATACTGAGAGAATCCTGTAACATTTCTCACATTTTACATAATGAGAAATTATTTTCGTAATGTCGTTTCTAGTATACCTAATAAAATGTTTCGATTCAATGATCGAAAGGTAACAATACAAAGTAACAATACTAATTAAATACATACCAAGAGTAAAGATTTTGCGTTTGTCTGCTCGTTTTGTGAAGTTACTTTTAGTCAAATCTCAACTTTGGCATAAAATTAAAAAAAAAAAAAAAAAAAAAAAAAAAGGAAAAAAAGGAAAAAAAATACGCGTCGAAGAAGAGTGGGTACAACTACAAATTCTTCTTGGATATCTCCCAGGGTTTTCTTTTTCCTACCCGATCTTTGCGGCCACTTTCGTCCGCTATCACAGAGGGAACATAAATTTTCGATTTCTTCCGCGAGTGCGCATTTTCGTTCTATCGTGATGGCCATTCAGAAGTTAATCGCCGAGTGGACGGCGATACACGAATGAGATTAAATTTGATTAATCTACGATCCCTTTATTTGCCGATATTTATTCGAACGTAAAAGAAAACAGAACTTATAATGAGAAAAAGCTTTTATTTTTGCAAAAACGTTTGACATGAAAATCTTATAATGTAAATGAAAAACTTTAATTATTCCAATAATTAGACGATATTTTGCAACAGACGTGAAACTTTTATGACTTTTATCACAATTGATAAATATACATATATGTATTAATACGTTAATATGATTATTGTTACAATTTGTTGCAATTATTATTATTATTTCCATTTATATATTTTTTATAATTATGCAAATTAATAATATGGATAATATTAATTCCAACATTTATTATTTTAATATTAATATCATTAATAAAATAAATTAAAATATGAGAGAGAGAGAGAGAGAGAGAGAGAGAGTGTATGTGTGTGTGTGTAATAATTATAATTATAGAAAAACCTATTATTATTACATTATAGTGTATGTTCACTATTATTGCACTTTTCATATGAATTGTCATACAAGATTCCATCTACGCCCCACACATACATACATCTCTTATCGTGAGAGTGAAATAACACTGTTGGTCACATTGACTTTCCGACGAGGGCGAATAATGGAAGCAAAGTTCAATGTACGCGCGTCGTCTTTTACTTTCGTTCGAACACGTTGTCCGCTATAGCGATGAACAGATACACGAGAGTTTACCGTAAATAAAAAAACACTGCCCTACCCCTTTTTTACGATCGACCTTTAAGATCGGCCGTTGTGGGCGAGTGCGAAAGGGGTAGGGACTGCATGAGGGGTTGCAGGATGAGAGAGTGAGAGGGAGAGAGAGAAAGAACAAAAGTTAGGATGCTAGGGTGGATAAAGTAAACGTTGTTCGTGGAAACTTCAAGTCAAGCCCGGCGTTTCTCGGCTGCTCGCTTTATCCTTTCCATCTTCTCTTTCCTGCTCTTCGGCGAACTGCTGAAAAATAAGATACGCAAACTCGTCTGTCCTTCTCCTTTTCTGCCCTTTCTTCCCCTCCAATTCCTCTTTTTTACCGGAAATCCTGGATACGTTCGAGACCGAGGCTTCCGCTTTACTGAAATCGAATCGGCGAACTTAATCGTTCGCTTATATCAAAAAGCCAAGGAATCCAACGTAAAATTTTGTATATGCATCCTTTTCATTCTCCATTTAATTACATCTAATAATATTGAAAATTTAACAATTCTTTCTGCATCATCTTAAATATACGTGTTAACTTTGAATATTTTTCATTTGATATTTTAGATTTTCCGAATACGTGGGGAGTTAAATAATTAACATTCTTTCAGACGAGAAGTGAGATTTATCAATCTACAATTTTTCATGTACTAGTTTAAGCAAGTTGAAAATAAAAAAAAAAATGCAAGAAAATTGTTTTCATTAATATTTAAAAAATATATCACAACAACTGCAATATAATATAATATTTAATATCGCAGATAAACAACGCAAAGAATGGTTACATAATGAAAACGGGATAGGAGCCACGACAAAATTAATTTTCTTCGTCTCTGTCTTATGCCTAGCAAGAATTCCACGAAGGCAGGGGAAATGCCACGGTTTAAAGAGATAGGAAAGATAAACGTGTTTAAGTCTTGAACAAGTCGGCGCCTCGTTAACCGCGTGACTATTCAACGCTCAGCTTTCGGATTTAATTTTCCGCGATTGCATCTAAGCATGTTGACAATCGCGAATCAGTTAAATTGCATCTAAGCATGTTGACAACGCGAATCAGTTAAAATCAAGCGTATCTCAGGCCGCATGATTTATGTAATTATAGTATTTTTTTTCAAATGAAGAGATCAAATTGAAATAACATTGTAGATAAGCGAATTTTGGAAAAATGAGAAAAATTAACAATAAAATGAGATAAATTATTTTGAAAAATAAATAAATGAGCAAAATAAAGATAGATTTTTTTGTCTGAGATGGATAGTATCTCTGATACGTTACGTAACAAGAATAAGCTATATCGTCACTATACAGACATCGGATCCGCAGAAGTTAATGCAGTCCATTACTATTGCGCGTGTAAACTACGCGTACTCGCAAGTGAAATACACTCGTCCGATACATTCTACTAATTCGATAAAAAAACAATCGGACCGGTAATCCCAGATAAAAACAATCGTTCTTTCACGCCTGATCCTCGAGAAGTCGTAGGAACGAAGGAGAGTAAATGTTTCCGCTGGAAATTTTACATGACTTCCTACTTCATGGATTTCGTTTACGAGAAAGTGCCGGCGTTTCGTTATGTTAAAAGGGAATTTTGAATGGTTTATCCCAGCACTAAAAGAGGATTTCCTGATAACATCTCAAAGTTATAATTTGAATAATGTGAAATTTATGCACATTGCGACTACACATATGGCGAAACACCGTTAAAAGAAACGAACTTTGAAACCCCATTACAGATACAATAGTAAAAGATGTTTTCGCTAAAAACTAGTTGGAACAAATTCTTTTGAAATCTTAAGTAATTGAAAATAAAGAGCTAATGAGTTTCATAATGAGAAACGTAAATAAACTCCTCGCAACAATTAGAGGAACACTTGAATTTTCTTAAAAAATAGACAAAATTCAACTAGCTGTAACTTCTTCAAAAATGAACAAAATTTAAGTTTAAAAAAAGAGTTTTAAAGCTGAAAGTTTAAAAAACAATTGTGTGAAACAACAAAAAAATTGGCACTTAACGTTTTTTTCTACTTTAAAGTACACTGAATTTGACAAAAAAATTGTCGAATAATTGTAAGATTTTTTTCATGGTGGCCACTATGTTTTTATGGAGCAAAATGTATAAGAAATTGTGAAATTGCTTAATTTCAATAAGAAGAAAATGGAAAATAAAGTCAATTAATGTTAAAAAATTGATTTCCAGTACACTAACACTACATAAATTTTTACTAATTATAAGAGCAAAAGAAAAAGAAACATTAAAAAATTTTTTTTCTCTACCGAAATTTGAAAACAGTTTCAAAACCACCGGCGTTAGCGTTATCCAAAAGTTATATACACGAGCAGACTATTCGGCAATTTTTTTTGTCGAATTCAATGTACTTTAAAGTATAAAAAAAACGTGAAAAGCCAAGTTTTGTTGTTGTTCCACACAATTGTTTTTTGGGTCAAAATAAAAAAAAAGAAAAATCGATAATATTTACGTTATTTTCATCCATTTGTAGCATGTTTACATACGTGTTAAAAAAATTTAATAATTATACCATTTGATGGAGCAAAGTTTCAACTTTAAGAATCTTTTTTACTCGTTGCGATACGATGATTTTTGACGAAGTTACGAGCGATCAAAGTCAAAGTGCTCATTTTTTTACTCAATTGATGATAACTGTAAAAGTCACAAAATTAAAGTCCTAACCAAACTCACAGAAACATAAAAATAATGGTGAGCTTTCGAAAATAGAAATTTTAAGCCTTAAAACTCTTTTTTTTTTTTTTTTTTTTTTTAATTTAAATTTCGTTCATTTTTAAGGAAGTTACAGTTGGTTGAATTTTGTCCATTTTTTAAGAAAATTCAAGTGTTTCTCTAATTGTTGTGAAGAGTTTTACATAAATTACAAAATATTGTCTTTACTTATTATAATATTAAATAATTGGAAAATAAATTGTAAAATAATTGCTGACCAAACAGATTGTTAAAATTGAGAGCAGATAATTAAATAATATATTTGCACTTGTCAATAGGTCAATAATCTGATTATATATTACGTGTTTAACACATAAAATGAATGTAATTCTCTTGCTTCAATTTTTGTATATCCTCTCATAAGTTAAATTTTATAGATAAAAATGTTTAATTTTTCCTCCACGTATTTTCTAAAAAATGTAATAAGCCATAGTTGGGATGAAAAAAATGTTCACTTGCCTTGGGACGTTAATACCAGAATAATAATGTGGATTAAGGGGTTAAGCCACGCTTTGGTCAGCCGGCGCTTCAAAGCGGAAGGAAATCTTTGGTTGGTAAAATTTATGTTCCCCTCTCGTGAAGAGAGCAAGTAAAAAGGACGCGGCCGTGAAGGGCACGGGGGGTAAGAAATTCCTAAAACGTTTACCTTTTATCCTTCTGCGCCGTTGGAGCTTAAAAGAACGCGCTCGATTATTCTTTTATCGTCGCATCGCGGAAATGTACAAAGGCGTGTTTTACTCTGACTAATAAAAAGGAAACGCCGGCTGCGCCCGGACGTAGAATGTGTCGAATGCAAATTAAACCATTAAACTCGAATGTGTATTCGACGTCTTCATTAGTGCGACAAATACGTCGAGACAGCAATCAACAAACACATTACACATTTAATTCCATTTAATCTCCACTGATCTTTGTATACTCATACAGATACATTTTTAAAAATCGTTTTTTTTTTTTTTTTTTTTTTTTGTACCATTACAATTACGTTGTGTTGCGTTAATGATATATAATCAATTATTAAAAATTCTTTACTATTTTTTCTTTATTAAAATAATCGATGCATATTAAAATTCGCAAATTAATTAACATTATATTATTAAAGCATCCTTGTAACGAGACTTTCGAATGTATACGTTATGAGAGCAATTCGATCAATCATATCTTATGAATATATCATCGCGAAAATCAATTCTTAGCCTCGAATGTAATTTTGTGTATCTGGCTATGTAATGTCACATTTATCACAGTTACGAATATTCAGCATTATTCGTGGGTAATAATCAACTGTGTAATATCTGGGGGCATGCCGATAGGGGAATGTCCTTTCATTGATTAAAAGTCCGGGGGCAATACTTGCGCAGATTGTTTTAGATCCTGGGAATGTCCTAAGGCAATCAGGTGTGCATTCAATCGAATTCTCGCGCGACGCATTAAGACCGCGCCCAATCGCCACTAACGCCGTTATCGACATCTTCATCTACGAAGATACGCGCTTAATCCCCATAATCCAACTGATCACATCTGCATCAGACAACCGAGACAAAACGACGCCGCTGTCATTTATTTTCCTCTTCTCCTCATGACGCTGTCAAGATATAATAATTTTCTTTTAAGCATACTTGTATAAGTTTATTGTAACGGAAAATTAATAAGATATTTCGATTAGTATTTTCAATTAAATATAGAAATTTTGTGCTGGCTGGTAAAAGCTTGCAAAATTCAAATATAAGTTGAATTTCAAGCTATATTAATTCTAAAATCACACAGTAAACTTTTAACGTATAAAAAATGTCTCCAATTTTTTTTCTATTGTCACATAATTTATATATTAGAAGATATATATAAGATCAGCTTCAAAATTTTTATAAAATTCTATTTGTAATTCATGTAATTTTATATGTCATATTTGTTAATATATATTTTATATTGTGCAATTTTATTTCTTCAAATATATTTTATATTACACATGATACACGTTATAAAATTCTGTCGAAATCTTGAATTTTATTACGAATTATAGGTTGTTTAAAGTAAATTTTTTAAATATAATATTTGGTTTCTTCAGTTATTGTATTTTTAAAAATAATAATAAACAAAAAGTTAACAAAACTTAAAATTCAGATATTGTTATAATTTTGTTTAATGTAGTATATACAATAAAATAATAAAAGATATGAATTATTTTCGCGTACCAATTTTCTAGATCTTTAAATTTTAAATTTTGTTCGACTTTTAAAATAGAAAAAACGTGAAGTTTTCAAATGTTGGCGTGATTATAAATTGCTTTTTTTTTTATTAAAAAAATGGCGGACTGCCGCCAAGAAAACTGCCCTGGAACCGTCTTCAGGATCGCCAATTATTCTTCTCGCTTTAATTCTTCGAAATTTTATTATCGACGGAGTGACGAAAGTATAATACAGGGGGGGGGGGGGGTCTCGGGAGCCGATGACCCTTAACTCCCGACAGATCCTTTGCATAATTCCGTAACCGCGAGACCGCGTAGCGAAACTTCGGCGGTGACCTGATAAAAGTCTCCGGCCGCAAAACTCGCGAAAGAGGGCTGCAAGGGGGAGGAGGAGTGGCCGCGGGCGCGCAGGCGATAAGTCGCAGAAAACGAACTAATCAAGGCATTAATCTCCTTTACCGGGGCGCGGGCGAACTCGTTGGCGGGAGCGACGTATATATGTATGTAAATGAATCTAATTCCTATTCTCGTCGGTGCCTTCGGTAGAAAATGGCGGCGTCGTAAAAATGTAAATCTTGCTTTGAATAATATTTCCCTTCACCGCCCCCCCCCCTCCCCCTCTTCGTTCTCTGTGACCAGCGGAAGTCGGTGGTATATATGTAGAGTCGCGGGAAGAGAGAGGTACGCGGAAAGGTGCGAAAGGGAACAAAATAAAACATCGCGTACGACAAGATAGAGAAAAGAGATGAACGGAGACTGAAGGGCGACGGCGGAAAGTCGAGAGAAATAATGAAAGCGGGGCGAGGAAGGAAGTATAGAGAGAGAGAGAGAGAGAGAGAGAGAGAGAGAGAGAGAGAGAGAGACGTGGAGCCGCGTAGATCGAATAACGCGGAAAATGAGCTTTACCGCGCGGCTTTTACATGCCAAAAGGAAGGAGGAAATGATGTCTGTTATACAGCAAAGAGACAACGGATAAATAATACTGGGATGCGCGTTTCTTCTTTGTGAAATCGAGTCGCCGTGTGATTTATTGGTAATCCGATAATGTCTTGGAGCCTTCAATGCGAGTCATTTAAAACGCAAGTATCTCTGTCTTTAGCAATATTTGAAATGCATGCTTCTGTCACGACACCGTTGCGTTTATAGCGCTTCGATTCTAGCAACAGATCTTGGTTCGTGCAAATCTAATTTCATTTGGAAATCAATATATAATTTTGCGAATCTATATTATTAATTCAATTTTCAATACTTGTTAATAATCTCTCTTGCTCGGCAATAATTAAGTCGTCGCTTTTATTAGATTTTTAGATAGAAGAAATAAAGAGAGCTCGCGAAAGTGTTAGCATAGATAGATGGTAGGCGAGCCATAAAAAAAAAAAAAAAAAAAAAAAAAATAAACAGAGTGCGAGAGAGGAAGAGTGGAAAGATAGTTTCGATGGAGAGACAGGTTGTACCGAGAGGTTGTACTTAATACCTGCAGCGCGCCGTTAAGCTTCGCAGGTTACTCTCGTTAAGCTCAACCCGCGTCTAGCTTACACGGAAGGTGGATGTTCGCCGATGGTGGTTTCCGTGTTTACGAGCAACATTACTAATATTCCATAAAAGAAGCGAATAAAAAGAATATGCTCGATCCTGTAAAGAGCGTGGCGGTGTAAAGAATGCGACGTAAGGATACGTATTATATTGTGTATGAAAAATACGCGAAGAATTGAAAAATTTCCTTCTCGCCCGATATTGAGAGTGCCTTATCGTCTGATTAATTCTTCGCAATAATTATTCTTCGGTACAATATTAATTGTAAATGTACTATAGACATACCGCTTCTGCATTAAATCGATTTTATCGTTAATATTAACTCTCTCACGGAGATAATGGAATTAGCGTCTTATGATTCGTAATCGCGATAACATGAGCGTCGCTATCGCGACGTTCGGTTTCCATAGCGATGCCCTGAGCAAATGCTGCGGAGTACAAGAGCTCACGAGCCGTGAGACCGTCAAGCACAGCGAGATCTAAGCGAGCTTCAGATGACGCGTGAACTATGAACGTCATCCATAATGCTGGGTAATTCGGTACTTCGTAGAGATGTCATCGCTAGTGAGGATATTTATTGGCGTGACTACGCTCTTGTTGAATTTATAGCGTATTCAAAATCTTTGGTTAATGGTGATGAGTCGCTGTTATTTGTGCTCGTGCAAAAAAAAAAAACTATGTGTACCGAGCGTTACGTGTAATGTACTTACGTAACGTATATTTATTAAATAAATCGAGTCTGCATATCGTATATATCATGTATTAAAAGTATTTATATTTATATTTGAACAAACTCAAATAAATTTGATGCAAAGCACAACATTAATTATTCCGTTTTACGTCGACAATAAATGTTAATATTGTATTAAACGTGTAATTCAAAATTTCTGCGCGCATACCATTTCTCAATAAACAAAATTTATATTTCATTCATGATAAGAGAGAAAAACATCTCTCTTTTTCACACTCTTTTCTCTTTCACATTTTACGGGGATTTATATTTCAAGCTTAAATATATTCAGACTCGTATAAATTGTGAATAGATGACGAGATAAACTTATTCGGCTGAAAATTAAAGCGAAATAGGACAGTTTTCTCTTTATCCCTCTCTTTTTACAAATAAGTTATTACATCGCTTTTTGTCATTTCATTTCTACAATTGTCTTTCGACAATTTATCGCATTTCTTTGCCTTCTTTCTGCCAGCAATCTGTTTATTTTTGCGCTCTCGTAAAGGGAAAGTTCTTCACCGATCGTTTTATATTAAGTAATATTTTTTCCCTCAGAGATATGACACGATCATCGTGCAACGTATCGCCCCTTACTCCTTTGTACGATAACAGTGCCGGTTCAAGTAGACACAAAGCATAGGTGCAATGTGCTTCGTGCGAGGCTTATCTGGCCCTCCCCTGGCGCAGACACGCGATGTATGCGGTTGGAACGTTGCGACGCGACGCGTGCATGCCTAACTAACCACCCACATAACTCCCTCTCGGGAAAGAACTTGCTTTTTCTCCGCTTCAATCCCACTTTGTATCGTTTTTCATTTATCGTTATCGTATGTGATTACATTCTGTCATAAGTAGAATGATAGAAAGCGTCTCTAAGATATCTGTATTTTATTAGCAGAATCATTTTCTCGAATAATTACAAATTAGTATTACATCTTCCCTTAAGGAGAATCTGACAAAATATTATTTAATATAACAATATAATAAATATATATATATATATATTTTTTTTGTTATAACAATAATATTGCTATCGGCTCAATAAATAAGAGCAGATGCAGCAAGATGAGCCTGCTATCGCGATTTATGTATGTCGTGTCTCGAATTTTCACACCGCGGAGCTGAGGAAATTTATGTTAATTAATGCTGTTAGCTAATCTGGACTAGAGCCACGATATACTGCAACGTGGGGCCGCGTGTCGAGTGACACGCAAATAGGCAGATTATACCGTTGAAGTGATATAATTAAACAAGTGCAAGTGCAATCTTTTACGAAAAATGAGAACGCGCTTCTTCATCTACATGCTCAATGTAATTGTTACCCCATTTTTGTCGCATTTATGCTGTACGTATATTACAATAAATACCGTCGTAATAACCGTCGTATTATTTCTCATAAAGCCTACTGGTGTATATTTTTCAACCTAAATCGCTTATCTCGTTTATTCGTACCTTTTTAATTTTAAGCCGCCTTAAGTTTAAGTCACATCGCCCTTGCTGATCGTGGATGAATTTCTTTGTGTGACGCGTCACACGGCCTTAATCTGCTTATGTCTTTATCCCTGCACGCCCGTTCCTTGTCCCACTTTGTCGTTCCCGTTTTGTATCACCGAGCATGACCACGAGAGCATTAATAATTGCGTAAACACGAGAGCATAGAGCAAGCATATCGTGCGTCGTGCGTGTGTGTACGGCTTAACTGTCCCGTAACGGTGGATAAACGATGGTTGGCAAAGCTCATGTAGCATCCCTTTTCGACTCGAGTAAACATTTATTATCAAGCAATTAACGACAGTTGCAGCGTTATTTTTATTTTGCCTTTGTCGATTTATCATCTTAATCGAACGACGTCGTTGAAAAATGACGATAGCATAAATTTTCTTTGTTTGCTTTCTTGTTTGTTATCTTGAGGCACATTTTCGACGATGTTTTATTAATTGCCTGAGAATCGATAGCTATATTAATTAAAAGATCTTATCAAAGAAAAACTTGTTTTATGACAATAAATTTAATTGCATGTTTAAATTAATGCCTTTTAAATGTTCCTAATATTTATATTTTATATGTAATAATATATTGAATATCCTTGTACACACACACACACATATATATATATATAAAGTAAAGTTTCGAGAAAAGCGAGAAGAATAATGAAAAAAGGAATCTCTGCGTCAAATATACAAGAGAGTCGCACATTTAGACATTCAAAAAATTGCACTTTTATACAAAAAGTTATGAACTTAAAATTAATATAAATTTTTATATAGAGTACTCTCTAACATATCATTAGACTGAACTCCCTTCCGCTTTATTTCAGTTGCCGCAGAGATGATTTACATAATGCATCGCAAAGTAACGCGAAATTACGACAGAGATGTATGTACAACATACGTACAAAAAAAAAAGAAATTAAAAAAACGGCACACATCTCGTCAGAAAGAGCGGAGATATAACGAAAGGTCTAACGAAACGACTGGTTTGGCGATGAGGGAAGAAAAAAAAAAAAAAAAATAAATAAAATGTGTTGCAGTAGGAAACACAAAAACATACGGAAAAAGATACTGAGACTGTGCGGCAGAAAGAGACACGCAGAGAGAGAGAGAGAGAGAGAGAGAGAGAGAGAGAGAGAAAGAGAGTAAATAGGAGATGCTGCAAAAGTATTACGGAGAATTCTAGAAAATGGAGATGCGTGTACAAGAAAAATGAAAAGGACCGGATTAAAGGGTCGCGGCGCTCTCTTTGGCGTAAGGTAAACTTTTCTGCGTAATTACGTTAATGATTCCGACGTGCTTTAGACCTCTGACGAGATAAATATTGAAATTCCTATTACGACACCTGGTAACATAAAAGATAACGAAACGAAGACGCGTTTTAAGCGCCAACACAATGATATTAAACACCATATTTTCCATAGCATTTTTATAATTGATTATATGTCTTGCATATGACTTTGGCTAAACTTACAATTAATTATAATTTGTAAAGAGATACAATATGTTAATTATTTTACATAATTAATTATTTTATATAATTTTTATATACAACATACATTCTTGAGCGTAGAATGAAAAAAAGTAAATATCTTCAAAGAACGTTATAATATATCAATTTGGTTGTATCTATTACGAAAATATGTAGGATGCACATAATCTTTTTTGTTTTTACATACATGTATCAATATCTAATGTTATAACTTCTTTTTTATGTACAAATGTATATCTGAGTTAATCTAATGAAACTATTGTAATAAGAGATTTTTTTAATACCTTGAAACATTATTAAACAGAACGTATACATATATTATACTCTGGCGGGAACATTTGCAATATTTTATACGATGTCCAGGGAATAATATCGAAATTATTGAGGGAAAATCACAACGTTTATCCGCCGAATATGTAACAGCTCTGTGAAATTTCCGTATCGTGTGTTTATTTGCACATCATGAAAATTACTCCCAAAATTATTTCATGACGTTGCCATTTTGAGAAATTTACAATTTAAGTTGCAAAAAAGAAGTATTATTATATACTTTATCGTGTTATAACTATTACTTGTGGCGTATTGGAAAAATTTACATAATTATAACATAATATAAATTTACGTAATTATAACAAGATAAAATACATACATTAAAATAGCCTCTTTTGTAACTTTAATCATAAATTTATCGAAGATAATGATTTCCAAAGATGTGACGCGATAGAACAATTTAAAAACTAGAAGCGTATACTTTCGTTAAAAAGTGCAGAAAACATTACCGCTTTTTAATATTTTTTAATATTTTATATTTGATTGAACTGTGTAGTCAGTTATATAGAGTAAGTCACGGCAATTTGACGATTTTCAAAATGGAATAAATAAATGAAATATAACTTAAATATTTATTTCTCGTCACATAACAATAGAATATGGAATACTATTTCAGTATATTACGAGATCTTATTCATTTTTTTAAATTAAAAAAAATTTTTACATTTGTCAAGTGTCTTCTGCATTTATTCTACATTGCTTTAGTTTATCACGCAGGTTAGGTTTTCGCATTGCTGTTTACACCATGTTGTCTAAAATTCTAATTTTTTTTTTTTTTTATATATCAACGAAAAAAGCCAATATGACAAATCTGAAAAATTTTTTTTAAATTTTATCAAATAAATAAGGTTACGTCGTAATATACTCACATGACATTCTATACCCTGTTGTTATTTGACAACAAATAATTTCATTATAATTTTATCTTATTATTTAATTTAAGTTATATTTTATTTTTTTAAAATCATTAGATTTCTGTGACTCATCCCATATAAAGATTTCGATATCAAGATCGCATTTTAGAGCGCAATACGATGCTCTAATATTCGTGCGAACAAGTTATATGTATACCGCGTCGATACGTCTTCGTATAAACACGATAGCGATACAATGGGATCATTGTGGATGGTGCTTAAAGCAGCAGGGTCCTTTGGATACTATCTAGAGAGAGAGAGAGAGAGAGAGAGAGAGAGAGAGAGAGAGAGAGAGAGGGGCTTTATACATATCTAACTATCCTCCAGAATAATTTCTCGTAGTACGGCGCGCTTATCCTTGCGCCGCGCTCCAACCATTCTCCACGGTTTCCCGGTTTCTTCGATTTCTCGACATTCTTCGCGGTTCGCAGTTTCCGCACTCGCCTGCATTCTATCCGAGCTAGAATACCGTTGTTTTTGCTTCGGCTCGCCGGAGCGGCACGCCTTCCACGCTGCATTTTCCCGTCGCGTCCGTCACAAAGTATTTCCGCGTTGATGAATTTTTGCCCGTCTCGCAAGCGAGAGGCGTTTTTCGCGAATGTCATTACTGTGTGTTGTCACATTTAAAAACAAATATTTGACATTTTGCAACGCTAGTAAGATACTTACAATTGTTAAAACTTATTAATGAGTCTATAATTTTTTTTTCAAGATATACATATATACGGGGGAGGGGATGAAGAATAGAATTCAGTCTAGTATTATTTATATATGCGTATCTTTGTGTAAATTTTGTTTACAGGAGAGATAGTGTTTTATATAAAAAAGTATAGATATTTAAAATCAATAAACACACATATTATGTTTTTCCTTGTTCTATATTTAATGAGGATAGATCAAGATGTCATGAGCAGCAAATGACCCTATATCGATCGTCAGTATCTTGGCAAGTACGATCGAGGTGAAGGCGTGACATGCACTTTATCAAAACGAGAGCATCGAACCCATTCAAGCATGGTGCATCTCATTTGACAGAATTATGCAGTCTATTGTTGCGACCATGCAACGAAGCGTCTCGCACTGTCCAATCAGGCATGAATCATCCGGTTTCGGTTTCCTCGTGCATCTATTACCCGCCGCTTGTCAGTCGACTAATTTGCTGGTTAGTTCATTCGCCGCAATTATGCCCATGTGACCACGGATTGGAAACGTGGCCACTTTGAGGTGTATATCGGGCGATATACATACAATAATTTCTCAAAAGGGAAAACTTTATAAAAGAAAGACATGAGAGAGAGAGAGAGAGAGAGAGAGAAAGAGTGTGTGTGTATGTGTGTATTAAAATATAATTTACATCAATAAGATTTTATGTTACACTTTGCAAAAATAAATTAGAGATTGCTTTTCGTTTTCGATACTCTACGAATTATTTTTATTAAAAATGTTAATCCTGTTACGTTAAAGGTTGATCCTCTTTTCGCTGAGATCGTGTGCAGCTGCGACTTAGACTATCTACTCCCAACACGAAAATGATTAACCTATCGAAGCGTACTTGGACCGTCCAACGCAGCTCACGGACTTTGTTGCCGTGCTCAGTGAAAAGCTCGGCGACCTGTTGGCGTAATCGTCTACTTAAACCACTTATATACGGCAACGTGCCCACCGACGGGCAACCATCGAGTAGACTCGAGCGGAAATAAAAGAGAGTCGATAGGCCCTCGAGACGCGTTCCCCTGGTCCATCTCCCCGGGACCTCATCCCCTTCTGATCCAATTTCAACTCGTCTCTTCTCGTATTACCAGGAAAAGGAGAAGAGAAAGAGATAGAAAAGAAAAGCGGCGTTCACCGCCAAGTACACAACGACCAATGGCCGCACGCGGAGAATTGTAATAACGACGCGTTCACGTGGACATTTCTTTCTGATCGAAGCCGCAATTCGAGCGTATGGCGGGAGAGTCTTATTTCAGATTTTACGATACTCCAGTATCTCCGAAGACTTTCCGACCGCGAAGAAAAGAACGTACAATAAATAAAAAAAAAGAAAAAAAAAAAAAACAAAGCGAAGCCTAATTAGGAGAGATCGAATGGTTACCCTGTTATACATATTACGATTTTTTTAATTATTTGGCATTGTAATTGTTCAGTGTAATTGACATTTGATATTATTGGTTCACGTTGCTTAATGCTACATTATACGCTGTAGAAAAATATGTACTATACCTTCCAAGATATATGATATTTAACGCTTTGAGAATTGAATTGAGGAAAATAATATTTTACATAGTTTTAAGAAAGTCGAAGGAAATAAATATTAAATGATATTTGCTCAGATCATTGATACCCAGCCTCCTCTTCATATCATCCTCTTTCAATATGTTCAATAGAACGCACGTGGATTTAGCTTTGCGTTATTGCATTAACAGATCAAACGTGACCGGCGTAGACAGATCGTTCAATTCAACACGATCGTATCACCGCAAAAACGTGAAAAAATCGGCGGAAGCTCGCGGTGTTACTTCCGATGATCCGACATGTCAGTTGAACACGAATTTCGGAGCGGCAAACCGCGAAATCGGGTTTTCGAAACTATTCCAACGAGCGAGTCTCCGCCCATGAATCTGCACATTGAATCAGATATAATTACCGGTAAATTAGCGGTCGAATCGTGCAACAACGTTCAACATGATAATGCAACGTATTGGATATATATGAAACGTGAAACGCAAATTTCTGTCTTTCCTTATTGTTGGAAATACAAAACTTTATCATTCTCTTGAAAATATTTCATGTTCTTTCTTCCGTAAGAGTCACCTTTAACATTATTATATTATTCGAGTTAAACGACATTGATATTTTATTATTGATAAACATAAAAGAATGGAGATAGAAAAATCGCATTTCAACTGATGATGTTTCCCTTTTTGTTTTTATCTTCAGTTACTAATTGCTCGACAATTGGCGCTTTGATAATTTTCTCTGTGAAAAAAATAATGCGATAGAAACGCGTTCTGTGTGTAATCGAATTACTCTTTTCGATAGATAAACTCTTTTTACTCCGTGATATCTTTCAAAACTTTCATAGAGATACGGTATCTCGGAGTGGAACATGCCTCGCTCTCATGCATTTTAAACGTATATTTAAACTCGATTAGTCGAATAACGGGAGTGTATAAAGATAATTGAGCATTCTACCGAGCAGTTACATTTTTACAATGACTATTCACAGCTTGGACAGGAGAGAGCTAGATAATTTTTCTCATTATACTTATTCATCGTCCCACTAGCGCGGTTTAGCTTTTCATCCCCTATCGTCTGCTCTATCGTACCTTTATCATCTCTGCCCCCTTAATCTACTAGCTCCGCTATTTTTATTTTTCATCGCGCTCTTTTCCGCACGTTCTTTTCACGCGGTACATTGCCAGATGTTCAAACGACCTCCTTCTTCTCGACGTACTCTGCAACTCTCTACGTCCTCACCGCTCGTTCTCACGTCTTATCCTCCAACTTCTCACTTTCTTTTGCCACGCTATCATGTGGTGTTTATTTCACTTCTTGTAGGAAATTATATCCTGCGCGGAATTGTACCCAATAAAACTATTCGAAATATATTAGCACTACATTTCCTAATTTTGTTCAACGCATGTCTGAAAATATTCTCTGCACAAAGAGATAGAGAAAGGGGGAGAGAGAGAGAGAGAGAGAGAGAGAGAGAGAGAGAGAGAGAGAGAGAGAGAGAGAGAGAGAGAGAGAGAGAGAGAGAGAGAGAGAGAGAGAGAGACAGAGCGACAGAAAAAGAACATCTCCATTAGAGTATTAAATAATGTAAAAACAGTGTTATATTACACATACGTGTGTATATAAAATATTTATATTCTTAAATTATATGATTTAAATTAATGATACTGATTAATAGTGAAGAGAATAAAAAATTACTTTTTTCTTTATTTATACAAAATGTAATATATAAAATTAATAAGAAATATAATAATATAAAATAATATCATAAATAATAAAATTTAATATATTGTATATTATATAAAATAATAATAATATATAAAATTTAATCTATTATTGTCACAATTTTTAATGTATAATATGTATAATGTATAGTATCTCTACGCGTAATCTTCTATTTCGAAAGGATTCTTTTCACTGGGTTTCAAACAGCAAAGAGAATAATTCATTTTGAACTATTAAACGAAGGCCAACCTATTATATCAAAAGATTTATTGTTTCATGTTACAACGGACTTACGAAAAACTCCGGGAAAAGCAACCTGCTTTCATCAATCGAAAAGGTCCTTTGTTATCATGGGATAACGCGAGACTCTCGTACTACATAGATCACGCGACAAATGGTTGCGAAGTTAAGCTAGGAAATTGTGTCTCATCCATCATATTCTCCGGATATTTCCAACCGATTACCATCTCCCCTGAGATTTTGAGAAACGATATGTAGGGGGGAAACATTTGAGAACCGTGGAGATTAAGAAAATCTGCTAACTAACTTTGTCATCGTTAAAACAAATTCTACACCGAGAAAATATCTTGCTAAAGAACAACAAAGCTTGTTTTAATGAGTAAAACTGTTTGATTTATATTGTAATAATATCTCTCTCTCTATATATATATATATATATATATATATATACATATTTTTATTACGAAAATTCAATCGCGAAAATAACGATTAAAAAAATCGATATTTTCGGAATATTTTATATAACAGCGTACATTATTTTACCGTCACGATAAGAGTAAATAATGACGTTGAGTTTTTACCTTACATCGACGTGGTATACGTCGTTTTTAGAAAATTAATTTAGAAAATTAATACCAAAGCATTAACTAGTAACGACACGTGACGTATGCATCTCGTAAACGCGGCGAAACGCATGGCTTTAAATGCATGTCAGCAGCATGCTCCAACTCACCGTAGGATGAGGTCGGTCGAGTGCATATAATACCCGTCCTTCGGTAATCGATCGTACTCGTTTCGGCTGCAAACGTAATTATGGCCGTCAAAGGAGATGCACGCTCTTTTGTGAAAGGGACTGTACATGGCTCTCAGGAAATAGAGAGAAAGATACTCTCTTCGACCGAGAATCTCCGGGCACTTTGATGACCGATCGCCCTCCCCCTTTCTCTCTCTCTCTCTCTCTCTCTCTCTCTCTTTCTCTCTTCCGTGCTTTCAGCGTACGGACTTTCATTAGGTGGATCGGAATCTGTTTCTTTCGCTCTCGTTGCGGAAACTTTCCGGATATTTGCTCGGGATAGTGATCACATATCACGACGGCCGAGGCAGCAGAGAGATGGGCATGTTTCTAAATTTAGTTATCTCGTTATAGTAGTTTATTTTGAAAGTTAAGTTAGAAAAACAAGTTTTTTTTTTTTCGTACAACACATTATCTAAAAAAAGTATCATATATATAAAATAAAAATTTGAATTTATTAAAACTATCGAGTATTTTGATAACTTTGTAACTGTACTGTGGAATGTTACATTGCTGTAAGATTATATAATGGTATAGAATATGCTTTTGTTTATTACATAATTTGGAAAAAATTGATACAAACAAATAAATTTACTTTTATTTAACAAATATTAATTCGTACTTTATATCTACATTTTGCAAGAATCTTAAAATTTTGAAACCTATGTACTACTTTTACAAACAAAGCAATTAATATGTCACAGTCGATAAATTTTATCAGTTGATTGAATCACAGACAATCATCATGTTAATAAAGTCTCTCGTGCGCGTTTGTCAAAATAAAATCAATCTAACACAATGTGAAATATTGGATCATATAAATAAAGCTTCGAGAAAAATAAAATAAAGATGTCACACAGTATTTATTTATATTTAAATCCAATAATTTAAAATAATTGAATGAATAATTTTTATAAATGAGAAATCGTAATATACAAATGCTATAAAATATGAAAAATATAAAACAAGACTTAAAAACAATTGAAGCTAAAGTAATTAGTTCAATTGAAGATTATTTTAACGATGACAAAGTTAGTTAGCAGGTTTTCTAAATCTCCACGGTTCTCAAATGTTTCCCCCTACATATCGTTTCTCAAAATCTCAGGGGAGATGGTAATCGGTTGGAAATTATCGACATTCTTTTTGTTTAGGTTTATGTATGATATTTTTTCTCTTTACACTTATACATTATATTAAATAATTTATTACAATTTTTTGATTAAAATCTCTCTTTTGTATTGAAATTTACTGATAATTTAATGAAAATTAACGCAGAGAAAATTTAATACACAGCAATAAATGTATCGAGTACAGGGTGCTTGAGAGTTAATTTCATTAATTTTTCAATATATACGTGCAAATATATCATTAAATTAATATCTCAGTTGAGTACGATAAAACAACTGATAAAAGATATATTTTCAAACGAAAATCTCTAATTGGAAAGAACAGAGATAAAATTTCAGTTTACAGATAAAATCTACTAATGAAAGAAATGATACAACAAGTGGACATTGTCTCCAAACTGCTTTATATAAAGGCAATTGAGAATGATGAGTGACCGCTTGAGAATAACGCGTGGAGATGAGTCTCTGTCATCCCAAAAGAAAAAAAAAATGAAAATTTCATTGGCGTTGCGTTAATGGATTTCCACGTTTCTCCCGAGGGAAACACTTGGTCTTGATGACCCAATTAAAAGGCGGAATAACCGGGCATTATCGTTGAACTGATAACGCCGGATCTCGTAACGAGCGCGTGTAAGCGCTTTTCTGCACGTTACCGCAATGGCGGCTAGTAAAAAAAGAAAAAAAAAAAAAAAAAAAAAGACCGTAGCTACTCGATTCGTGCGTATCGAGTAAAACGCGCTTGCGCGCGCGCGGACAAACCCAGCTTAATTAAAACTGTTTCTATCACGAGTGGGCTCGATGTATCTCGTCGAAAGGTTGCTTTTCAATTGCGTAATTAAGCGAATTCCATGAAACGACGTATTAAACGATCGCGATAAGCGATAACGTTTGTCAGGGGTTTGTTTATCAGCGTTTATCGCTGGTGATTTTACGATTCGATCTCTAATGATTTATTACCGGAACTCGATTAAATAAATTCGATATTCACCTAATATCTTTGTCATCTCCCCTGAAGGATATTATTTTATTTGCAAAGAGATTTACATGTTGAATATAATTAATATGGATTTTATAAATGCCTTTTGTATGGCCAATTACTTCATCGAGTAATATATAAAATAATTAATTAAAAATTGTACTTGATATCCAAAAGTTGTTCTCTGTACAATGTTATATTAAATTATGCAATAGTCTTTTAACCGCACAATATTAATCTCTATAAGTACTGTATAATAAATAATAATGATTTACTTATTTACAAGCTTCTAACTTGCATATTTTATATTATTTTTTGTTATCAAATATGGGCAAATACGTATAATTCATACATTATTAAAAAAAAAAAAAAAAAAAAAAAAAATGATAAAAGCATAAATTCCCAAAATGTTCTGGTACGGTCTCAGTGAATGATCAATTTCATGAATTTGCTTTCTTTATGACTTTTACGCTTCTTCGTTAATTTTCAATTTATGCCGCGCAGCCCGCAGCGGCATGAAATATTCTGCTTCTTATTTAACCGTGCACCGTACGTCAGAAGTATTTCAAACGATCTCTCATGAATAAAACAAATCGTCACATTTAAATTACCATGGCCAATAAGATAACGCGCCATAAATTTTCATAAACCCATCTTTATTAAATCCTTATTAAAGCAAGTGCTACCGTTTGCAACAAAGGCTTATTTCGTCGCGAATCCGGAGTAAATCATGGTATCCTTACTGATAATTACAATAAAGACCCTTGTTTATCATTTTGTGATATAATTTAACTTCTTTACATAATTTGTACCAACAACATGATTAGACCCAAGTCATTTTCGAGAACAAGAATTAGTCTCTTCGTTACAAGAAATCAAAGAACGAGTTAAATCTCGATTCTAAAGAGAAGAGAGAAGGTACAAAATATTATCTGCAGTTTGTTTTATATGAACAATTCTCCTTTTCCATAGGAATCTAATTTTAATAATCGTTTAACGGTAATATAAATAATCTTTAATAAATCTCTCTCTCTCTCTCTCTCTCTCTCTCTCTCTCTCTCTCTCTATACGCAAGCTTCTTTTCGCATAAATTTTAATAGAGAAACTCTTCAGCGTTATTGATGGCTGTTTGACCAATTCGTATCAGCTCGTTAATAATATCGGAGCTTTTTCGTTCGAGATCAGCGCGACGACAAGGTTTTAAATTAATGTCAAGAAGAAGGTCACGGATTGGTGAGTTCGCCGCACACGGCTGGGCTCGTAGAATACGACGATTACAAATTACGGGGCAAACTGTGACCACATCGCACCAGCGGTCCCTAACCCCCTTCTCTCCGGATTCGTCTCGCCTCCCCCACCCCCTCATCCCGCGTAACCGCGCGCGTTTCTAACGTGGAAAATTTATGGTCGTCCTCGTGAATTTAGCCGGCTGGCGTTACGAAAATCGAAGGTGTAATTTATACAGTCAACTATCATTTTCACCGAGGCCTGAAGCCTTAATGGCACCCTTTGGAATTCGATGTCGTACGCGACGTGTGGTACGTCATGTCCGTCGTCCCGATGCGACGCGACGCTCGCAATCTCGGTACGCGACGCGAGCCGATAATTATCGGTTCCATATCACGTGTCTCGAACGTCATCCTCGCGCCGGTCAGGCATAATAATCAAGATTCGGATGGTCGGTAATTAATGTATATAGAGTTTATTCAAATTAATATTTTCAACGATCGGCTTGAAAGAGAAAAGCCCGGATTAGTAAAAGTAACATAAAGATATTTTATTATCTTGAAACACATGTTCTTGGGGCGCATGTGTTGCTTCACAATAATTGACGATTAAAAAATTACCACACGCAATTGCTTTTAAATTCGCTTATTAATGCCAATTAATTCGTTGCGGTGAACGATAAAGGTAATTAACAATTTCGATTACACTTGCGATACAATTATTGTACGAGTGTGATACTTGCGTTCAACTATTAATTAACGGTTACCAATACGTCGATATGGTGGCAATAATATGTAACACCTCGCTAAATCATATATCACCTATGTTAAAACCTAATTCGTGAGACTACGGTGATTACCCATGATCTCTGAACTGTTATTCAATAATTTAAATTTTAGATGATATGTTTCTAATGCTAGTGTATTTAAAATTCTGAATTTTTCGAAGATAGATCATATTTATTTAGATTTTTATAAATTATAATGCTATTATTATAAAAATCTAAATATAAAATATTATTTTATAATTATAAGGTTTTTCTTAAAATATATTAATTTGAACTATATAATATTCGAGTCTTGGATATGTAAAGTTCTCTATCGTTCATTACGGATCCTTGATTACATGCACTAGATTATATAGTAGTCGGTTATATAGGCACACTCAAATCGATTATGATTGCGAGACACTTGCGCGCGCGCGCGCGCGCGACTCGATCTCTCCCTCAAACGTCAAGATTCTCGTATGGTTGTGTTATATCTAATGCAAGAAGTTTCTCAATTTAGTTCGCAATGGAGTACACATTGCAACTACATTCGCTGTTAAACGCACACGAAACTAGTGATACAAGTTGTGTGCAATGTTCCTCCAAGAAGGCGCACAGATTTCGATTATCTTCAAAAATTATTAATTTTGTTATAGAAATTAATTAATTTGTGGATGCTTTATTTTAATTCGTGCTGTTGATTTAATTTTATTAATAAAGACAATATGTATGTACAAATGTGTATCACATAAAGTTCTTTTAAGAAGATTCTTTAATATATGTAGAAGTTATAATTTTAATTTTTCTCGTCTGTTTAAACTTTTGTTCCTCCAAAATTTCTTCTAAAAATAAATTGAATTTTTAATTTACTCCGCGAGCATGAATAAAAACATCTGTGAAAGAAAGGGAGAAAGAGGAAGAGAAGAAAGAAAATATTTCTAAGAAATTGCCCATCTTATATATTAAAAAATGTTGAACATTTTTTCTCTGATTTCAGTATATTTAATATATTTAACGTGTTTAAATTATTTAGCAATTTATAAATATGCCAGAGAAACTATTTATTTATGTGGAATTTTTACATAAATTAATAAAGAAAAAATTACGCGCGTTTGCAATTTTAAAATAAAATATTCTGATGTATATATAATTCTCTGAGTAATTGATGGTAAGCACAAATTATCGTTACGTTAGGAAAATTTCCTTGAGAAAGCTATCTAAGCAAATATTAAAAATTCACTATGATTATTCATTGATTTTCAATGTCACGAAAGGCGAGAGAGCGTCGAAAATTAAAATTACTTCCACCGAAATACTTGTATATGTATGCGTTAAATGATCGATGTTCGCGCATATGTATATTCAGACGAATGGGAAAGATCTTTGGAAACACACGCACGTGATAAGCGTGATATTTCAAAATGTGGTCCATGTACGACCGCAGCGAACTTCCTCAATTTATTCCTCAGATGCAACCACGCGCGCGATGTGAATGCAGCAACGCTTTTGCTGAATGCATTCTCGTCGCACAAAACCGGTAAAATCTCTCATCACCCAAAGAGTCGACAACGAGCACCACAACGGTAACAACCTCTTTCGAGTTCAACGATCAATTATCTATCGCGCCTCGAGAATTCCTAATTGTACGGTTCATGTTTCTACCAAAAAAAAATAAAAAAAAAAAAAAAAAAAAGGAAACAATAGCTCTATACTGTAGCATGTGTAGTTAGATATTTTAATTTATTTGCTGGCTAATAGAAATGTCTTAAGACATTTAATAAAAAAAACTGTTTTTTATACTTTAGAAAAATCTGTCTTAAAAGAATAAATTTCGGCAATTATTTTAATTATTCATCGCAAGAGTGATAGAGCAAAGATCTTTTTGTATTTGATATGATTAACTAAAATAATGTAATAATAAAGTATTGCATATTTTGCTAATCTTTTTTGTAGCAGCTCGTATCCATTTCATCTTTCAATTTCGACTTTTTCTAAATCTGGATATATCGTGTAACGCTAAAACGGATTATGACGCTTTAAGAAGGAGCGCTCGTAGAAGTCGGTTGATATTTTAATTATTCCCTATCTAATATGAAAAAAGTAATTTGCAATTCTCCAAGTCATCTCAAGCCGATCTATCAAGGTGTTAGATCATGAACATTCGACTTTCAAATAATCCGCTTGAGAGTCAAAGAACGCGTCGCGAAGATTTTGCCGACTCACACTTCAACTTGAAAAATACAACGATTGCAGGCTTTTTTTACCCGCACCGATGAGTCATGTAAGGCGTCTGATTTATTCGCATTTCGCATTTACGATAACGGCCGGCAATTATCGTCCGACCTGGTTTTTTCCATTTAATTTTTTTCTTCATTTTTAATGCACCGCCCGCTATCGATGCATCGTCGCGCGGCATTAATTCTCGTTAATTAACCTTCTAATTTCAATACGCCTCGCGTGTAACGCTGATCTTACGCGGCGGCGATTAATTATGTGCTCTTATCGCTCGTCGTTAACGTTAACGTTAGAGTAACACCGCGCGTATCGCGGTGAATTATAGCGTTTGTTGCATTTCGCGACGAAATTGATTTGCGCTGCCGGTTTCTTTCCAAACTGAATTCGAAACTGAGTGACTTTGCTGTTGACAGCGATAACACTTGTCGGAATTATGGCGTTTCATTTGCATACAAGATATCAATAGACCTGCTTCAACAAATAATTATTCTTCATCTGAATTATTGTTAATTTTAAGCAGATTTTTTTTTTTCATTTAAAAATATTGAGAAGGATCATCATTTGATGCATATATTGTCAATTTAAAATATTAAACATGTTGGTTTTATTTTGAAATTACACATTTATTAATGCAAAATGTACTTAAAAATGAAGTTTCACTTGCTAATTTTTCGTTAATATTTTAGAAAGTATTTTATTTTCAACAAAATTTATTTAAATTTTTAATCCCTCATAGTTTTTGACATTTTGAGTAAAAAATAGATAAAAAATATACTATATAGGTATATTGATCATTATGTATAATGGCATTTTTAGCTACATTCGCTGTAAGAAATGCATTAACTTTTACCAGAGACGAAAAATAATTATATAAGAAAATCGCACTGTATTTAAAATCTATTCGTGTTTTAATGGCAAGATAAATATGCGCGCGATTGCTTATTCTCAAATCACGCAACCACAATTCACGTCATGCCACGTTATCCTACCTTCGCTCTTAATGTGTCAGGCTTTTCGAAAATATAGGGTCGAGATCCCTGGGAAATCAGAGAGTTTTTTTTTTTTTTTTTTTATCTCCGATTCCGTCGCGCCTCGTGCGTGCGCGCGTGGACACGCTCCGATTCGGGTGTTGTGTTTGCTTATCGCGGAAGAACGTAAATTAAGGAACCGGCAGCCATAAATCACACAACTAGAACGAAGTGTATCGCCGTCAGAATATCAAAACGTCGTCGGAGGTCACAACACACACGACGAATGTAAGAGATGGAGTCGGAATAACTTAGCGGAAATGCCTGGGAAAAAATCGCGCTTTAATCACGTTCGTTCGTCTCGCGAGCTTTAATAGCGCGTTGCTCTACTCTTAGAGAAACATTTATTTAAGGGCTTCGTTTCTTTCTCTCCTTTTTCCATATTGCGCCACGATGTCACGTTTATACGAGTTTAAGAAAACCGTACACGCTGATAGAAACTCGTCTCTTTTGAAATTTACATTTGTCTTTCTTAGGTAAAAAAAAAAAAAAAAAAAAAAAAAAAAGTAATCCTTAAAGCTCAATTAGCCATTCAAGTATTTAAAAGTACAGCTGCAAAAATAATGAGAGAATATTTATTCTTCCAAATGATTTATACTACTTTATTTAAAATTTACATGAATGACTTTTTAATTGATATTTGTTAATATAAAATATAATAAAAGTCGAAAATTTCTCAGATTGTTTGCTTTAAAAATTATTTATAAGAAACTAACATCTTAAACGTAACGTTTTCATTAGTAATTTCAGTCACAAGGAAATGAGTTAGATACATACAAGGCTAATTAGCATGGTAAACACTTTAATTTCAAAAGTCTGCAACACTGTCGTTTAAGAAATTGCTAGTCGACTGCCGAAGAAATACTCTATTTTTACGTGATTCGAATTTCGAAGTTTCCCGTTCGTTAATCTTCGTGAGATTTATACGTCAAGAAACTTCCAATTAACTCCGCGACGTTTACGACTGGCTACGATTGATTATTCTAATAGTTAATCCGTGAAACCGTGGCCATAAACGTGATTATGGGGTGCATTTCAGTAATTTATCGCCCTATTTGTGCGCGTGTATTTACCTTTTTGTTCTTTAAAAATATAACGAAAGCTTCTCGTCGTAATAGGTATTATTTACTTAATAGTCAGATGTTGTGTAAGGGAAAATTTTGCGCGGTCACGTCGTCGAAATTCAAAGACTCCATCTCGCCGCAAAACGATCGAGATTGTACTTTGATGTGTTTCCTCTTACGTGCTTCGAATTGTGTACTTCGTACACGCAACCATTCTCGTTTCACGTCTTCGCGCGCGCAACGTTTGTTAGAGACATTAGAATTTGTCTTACAGGGTAATCGCCCGAAAACCAGATCCGTTCCGGCAAATAGATTCCCACGGCAGACTTACCTGAAACACACATAAAAAAAACGTACTCATTAGTAAAGAGTTTATAAGTGGTAAAAAAAATTTTTAAATGAGGCAGAAGTTTATGTTCTTATATACAGATAATATAATATGTATACTATAATCTTTGATAAATATGAGATTTATTATTCCAGTTGTTATGAAAAACATTCATCTTATTCTAGAAAATAACAAATATCAGATTCTACATGTTATGTTTTAAAGAAAAGAAACAAAAGAGGGAAAAATACATGAACTGAAAAAAGAAGAAGAAGAAAATTACGATAGGGTGATATTTTCATTTTATTAGTTGCTCGTGTGTATTGTGTGTGTATATGTGTGTGTTTATCGCAAAAGACTGTAGTGATAGCTGATAGCGAAGCTTTACTCCTAAAAAAGTTTCGAAAAGGTATTATTCTTTGGAAACTTATTTCGTAACTGTAGTTCAGAAAAGCTTTCGCTTGTCAACTTAAATATAAATATAAACACACACACACATTTATACATTTATAGATATACATACGTACACACACATATGTATATATATATATATATATATATATATATATAGAGAGAGAGAGAGAGAGAGAGAGAGAGAATACATATTAGTAATTAAATTTTAAATCTTAAAACTTTCTTGTAAAATAAAGTTTGATGTAAATGGCTTTAATAATACCGTTCTGTTACTTATTGATATTTTTTGAAACTTAGTTCGCTAAAATCCTTCAACTTTAATGGTAACTTTAACGTTATGGCAATCTCGCACGGTATTAAGTCCTTTATTAAATTTTCGCTAAGAAGAAACCAAGTATATAATTTGCATGAAATATAGGAAGCTGCCAGACATTGATCGAATATCCTGTATATTATCCATCACCGAATTAATGACTCTGAAAAAAAGTGAATATTGGCGATTTTTTTCTCATATCAAAAATTCGACAATAACATCAAATGACAGCTTCTATTTTTATCCTATACAATTTTATTTTTATCATCTACAAATCGTTTTATTTTTTAATTTTCTATAAATTTTTACAAAGTTATAAAAAATGACATATCAACTATACTGTCACTACTGTTTGGCTTAATAATATTCTAAATTGCAATAAACATTTAAATTTTTCCTAACTTTTTAAAAAATTGTTTAACATATATGATTTTAAATCAAGTAATAAAGATATATTAATTAGAATATCATTAAATTTCGAAAATCAATCGAAAGTTAGTATTATTTCTTGTGCAAGTTAAAGTCAAATTTTTAGCAAAGAAACACTAATAAATTATATTTCATGAATGGATTCATCAACCAATAAGATAAGTAATAAATATTATATTATTTGTCATATTATACATTACAAAACTTTCGCTTCAACAATTTAATTTTAAGATAAAATTTAATAACATATTAAATGTTTCTTCAAAATTTAAAAACTTATGTTTTTTTTGTCATGAGAGAACAATTATTATCGAATTTTATAAGAAATAATTTTGCAAAAATAATTTTGCAAGAAATAATTGTACAATCTTTATCAATTTCGAAATATATTCTCCATTAGTAAATTAAAATTAAATTTTTTCACGTAACAACACGGTATTATTCGAAATTATTTGTCTGCGTTATTGGCGTTATGCCGTTTAATTAAATATGACGTAACTTCCCTGTGGCGTGTTTACGGTTCTATGTACGATATTGAAGATCACTCGACCGTAACAAAGCCTCGGTACCTCGCAGGCGACGACACGGCTGAGAGATTTCGGAAATGTTGGAATATTTTGGAAACTGCGAGTTAACGGACAAGCTAGGTATGACGTAATAGTTTATAGTTTATAAAACAAAAGTTTTTTTCAAATATAAAAGCGTAGCTCAGGTATTTAATTTGACGTTATAACAAAATTGTTTAAGTACAAGAAGAGTCAAATATTTTATTGCAAGATGTTCTTATTAATATTCATAAAATATTTATACAATTTCCACTATAAAATAATTAGTTGTAAAATATATACAAACGAACGTATTAATTATTTTTTTTTTAAGTTTTTGGAAATTGTATACATACGTATATACATGCATACATACATACATACATACATATATATATATATATATATATATATATATATACACTCGGTTTAATACCTTGAAATACCATTATTCTCAAAATTCTCCACTCGTATAAAACACATAGTTTTATCTTAATTATATTTAAAATATAATTAACTTTATTATAATATGCGTACAATTCTTTTTCAATTAAGATAAAAGTGTGTGTTTTATATGAGCGAAAAAAATTGAGAGAATAAAAATACTCCGACATATTAAACCGAGTGATTTGATCTTAATCAATTGAGAAGATAAAGTTGATTTTGAAATTAAAATATCGTTCAAGTCTATCGCGCAAACACTGTCGACGACGAATTTTACACGGTAGGATTCAACAAATACGCTAAATCACTTGATGAATCCATGTCCAAATATATTACAAAGAGATCAACAAGAAAAACCGAAGAATTTAAATTCTCGTGACTTTACGTGCTGAACGCGTGTAAAACTATTCGTACACGGAGCGGTGGTGAAAAATATTTAACATTCCGCATACGAATGTTGCTCGTGAAACATATAGCACGCGACAACAATAATTAAGAGACACGTTATTGTTATTTTACATAAAGCTGCACAATAATTTTATTCATGCATGGAATGTAATGAAATAGATTTTATCCATATGCGATAAAAAATCTGATTAAATTTAAAATATTTCCTGTGTAAAATATTACATATCCATTATTTCAATTATATATGCGAGAAATACATGACAACATGATTATCTATGTAATCACATTCATATAATAATAATCGATTTATAATAATAATCGACTATGACAGAATGTTTAAACAAAGTTAATACTATATATTAAAATTGCATAAAATGTAAAGTTTGCTATTAAATTTTCCACATTATTGCTCCTCCTTCTCTTTACAATTTTGTACATTTACTATTCATATGCGATAAATATACATAGCCACGTCAGTTTACAAGAATTTTACGAGAGTGAACAGCTAAAGGATGAATACTCGGGCAGAATGCGCGAATAAAATGGCATCGACCGTGAATATCGAACCGGTTATCGTTTTCCGGATTCGGTTTTCGCTCGTGTTCGCGCGCACGTAACGACGAAATAAGTAGGTGAGCGCTAATCGCGGCCAATTAAAAACCAGCCGCGCTAATGGAACGGACATTTATGCCGCACTTTGCTGACGCGGCGGAATTAGGTATGCCATTCCAGGCCCGATATTTATCGGTGATTCGGCGTTCTCGTTTTGTGTTTCTCCCAACGAAAAGGAAGAGCGCTCCCCGCGCTTGTTTTACGAGTGTGATCGCTATTCGATCAGGAAAATGCTGTACTGCCATTACAACGAGCAACATTTTTCAACCTATCTTTTTTTTTCGTCCTGGAATACGATTGGATCGTTTGTTACGAGAAGGTAACATGAAACGGAAACAAAATTTTAAAGAAAGCAGGGAAAATCAGTATTTGAAAAAATGTGTAAAAAAATTTGGCGTATCTCTTGCACAAGATATGAAACTATTTTCTTTTACGTGGGCGATACATGTACATAATCCTTAAGGTTATTGATTGCCATTTAAAAATTATCTAGCATTGTTCGATATGTGTGCAAACCAAACGATTATTTTTATTTAATTTCCCAATTTTATTTTTTTTCATAATAATTAAATTATATGATTTTAATGATTTTTGTACTTATAACACGTAGAAATTTTGGAAAAAAAATTGTCATTAAAACAAAGGTAATCGAAATCAAGTTTATTCCTCCTGTGAGGACCATAGACACAATATAAAATTTTATTATTTATAAAGTTAACAATAAAATAAAATTATTGGTACAGAAATAGTGCATACAAATACTGGTACACAAAATTACAAAAATTTACATTCAAACTAGTGAAACTTTTTTAATAAAATTGAACGAGCGTTCAATGTTTTAAATTTTGGTAAAATGATGTATTGGTGAATAATCTGAAGTATTATTACATTATTCTCAATTATATTTTTCGAGTATGAAACTTTTTATTTAGCATACAATGTTACTAATTCAATTATGATAGTTTCGTTTTAATATGCATTGTCGAGACTAATAAAATTGAAAATGTCACAAAAAACTGAATTGTATTTAGCACGAAAAGAGAGAAACAGATTTGAAATGTGCATCAAACTTCTAACGTCCAAAAAAAATATCTTATTTTCTTTTCTACGATTTTCTACCTTTCAAAAATTTGTTATCCATTCGAATATCGAAATACATGTATTTTTGTTCCATTCGAGTATCGAAATACATGTATTTTTAACCAATGTTATTTATCAATCTCGATAAATTCTCAAATTGCACAACATTTCATTCACTTTGATCTCCCAAATAAGGAGGATATTGGGTTTAATTAATCAACCATATCATTTGATTTTTAAAATTCAATAATCGTGAAATTCAATAATCCCCTAAGATAACTCTCTATCCCTTGCGAGCTTTCAAATGCAATTTTCCTTGATTTTTAACTTTATTTGCATTGACGACTCTTAAATCGTTCCACTTTTTAAACCGCCGTTAAAGAAAGACGATGTCAGTTTAACATTCAGTGGAAAAGAAATTGGAGGGAAAATTTGGCCATAAAACTTTCATTGTCGCGATCCTTACGCAAATGTCATATTGTCAAAAATGAATCCATACGACTTCTCGTAAAAACTGAATTTAATTCCTTTTATCTAGTTAATTAAATTTGCATGTACAATACCGGTCAAAAAAAAAAAAATATATATATATATATAAAACGCAAGTAAGTGATCAAGATTTTTATCTTTTTCTCCATAGCTGTTTTGCTCGTGTTCAATGTAAAATTATTGAAGCACAAAATAACAATAATAAAATATAATTTGGTAATTTTTAACAATATTTTGTTTACTAAAAAAAAACGACTTTCCTGTTTCTATAAGCGATGCAATTATACTTTCGACCGGTAGTGTATAGGTAGGTATGTATACATGCAATGTATGTGTCGAATCGTTTCATTCTCCGGTACGTTTCGTCGTTACGCTTCACAGGTCCAGTCAGCGCTTTACTGCGGTCGTCCTTTCGATTCTAATCGTGCATTATGTGTGCATGCGAATTACACATGACGATCGAAAATCACTCAAGCGACGAAATCAAATTATTCCGAAATCCGGGACTCGGATCCGACCAACGAAATACATACGCCGGACAAATTACCAATTGGGGTAAGGTATTTTAATGATATACTAGAAATCTGCATGGCACCTTTCGGTCACTCGGAAATTATATTAGTCAAATTGCTGGAAAATAGTATGTAATGTGTGTCTTGATAACAATCATTATCTGCTGCATGGCTGTAATTTGTCTCAAAGATCTTTCTCTAATATGATCATATTTTTGTGTTGTTTTCTGACGCGTGTTTCTCCAAGAATATTATTCTCTTGTTGCATTTTTTAATATTATCTACACGTATCCTGCAATTTTATTTTTGTATTTTTGTTATGGCGGATGGTAGGTAATTAAAAACATGTGTTTCTAGCTTCATGACTCCTGGCATTAGAATTTATCTTCTTCTATGTTAATATGACTTTCTCTAATTGTGAAATTTACACGAGTCGTGTTTCTCGCAGTATTATATTTATAATCATGGAATAATACTATATATGTCATAAAAATTTTTTAACTTTTTTTACTTGTTCCCACACAAATGTTTAATGCGACTTGAAAAATTTTTCGCGAAATATTTTAAGCAAATTTTTATAAAAGAATCGTATTGCGTAATGATACGTAATTATCGAGTCGTTTACTTCACATGCATCTCGTGATGATACCTTTCGCAGTCCGACATTTCGCATTGCGACAACTTAATAGTTTTCCAACGTCCTGTGTAACTCATCGTTTACATCGATGAAATAGATGAGCGATCGGGGGATTAGTTGGAACGAACCGACGATTAGCGCACGATCCGGGGGGATCCGCCGAGAGCGCGCGCGCGCGCGCGCGACTTACACCTACTAAATAAAGTGTAAGCCGGTGTAATTGAGTTGGCTGCCGGAAATACGGCCCTCACACTTGTTACTGCGCAGGTAGGGAACCGTGTTCCCGGTTTCTAATTAAGCCCGTAGTAATAGCACGAGCGTCCGCTCGACTGGCGCAAAATCGACCGCGCGCGCAACCACTTTTTGCTAGGGCGCAAATTTATGGATGTTGACTTTAGCTGGCGCACAATAATCTATACAAGAATCTAACGCTCGCACTAGATTCTTGTTCGCGGCGCCTTGATCTGGTTTTTTTTTTCTTCTTCTTTTCCTCTTTTTATCTTCCGAAAGCAAGGTCGATGGGAGTGTCTCGAGAATATCGTGTATCGCGAAAACACAGCCCCATATTATTATGAAAAACGTGGAAAGTATATGTGAAATGTGTAGGTTTCTGTAGTCTGTGTATATGTGTGTATCAGCGATCAAATAAAATTGTATTTTTATGCAACGCAACCGGCGGACATACGAACCAAACCGGTTTGCATCGAAATTGCATCGAAATAAGCGTCGCGAACAAATTTATATAAACATCTGCATAATTTATACAGACAGTTCTTTCGTTTAAAATATTCTCTTTTCATTAATATATCGTACAAGTATGCATATTTAATAGATATACATGCATATAATCGAGCTAATAAAATTAATTATAATTAAAGTCGACTAACGTCCGGGAACCGCGCTATCTCAAGTATTATCAACAATTTTAATACACGAATCACGTCACTATTCGAATATTTGATTGCTTCGCGTTATAAATGTTAATATCCAAGATAAATATTTGATATTTATCGTTCACGATGTCTTAAAACTTGATCAAAGATATCGAGACTTCCAAGTGGATTTATATTGATTTAAAGAGGAGTAAAGAGAGAGAAGAGCGTTCTCTCTACTAATTTTTATGTTTTTCGCAAAGTTACGCGTGCGCGTAGCAACTCTTAGACAACTATTTCCAAACGGATTCCAACGGAAACTGTCGGATTAATCGGATGGACGTGCCGGAAGTGCATTTCTGGAGAAGCGCGCAGCAATCGTGTCGGCATTCGTTTCGCGGTCCCGTACGAGCAAAACTATTCCGAACTATCGGTCGAAACTGTCAATTTGCACGGAAGAGTCAGTCGACGGTCGAAACGCAGTCCTGCAGTAGCGAATAAATAACGTTTGCCGGAAGCATGTTGTACAATCTGGCGCACGCAATATACACCAATCGACGTGTAGAGACTACCGTAATTAATATAAACATTCATTGATATTTTGCATCAGCTATAGAATCAAGAAAAATATATATAAAACAAAATTTATCTATTAATAAAATAATTTTAAAAAAATAATAATAATAATTGAAACAATGAAGATATTTATCTATTAAGAATTTTCTCTGTATATAAATTAATTGACAATTCGAATACATATAATAGATGAAGTAAAGAATTCTTTTTTGTTATTTATAGATTATAATAGCAAAAAAATTAACATTTAAAAGCGTTTAACGCCAAATTCTTAATTGTTTGTGCGAAAGAATGAGTTAAAAAAATCTTTTCAACAGCTCGTATGATTAAGTATATACGATATGATATTTTTTATTATTTGTATTTCTTTTCACTTTCTTTTCTGAAGCCATCGAAACAAGTTTCGAGTTTTCTGTTATTTTTCACGTCTTGGAAACATTTATAGTTATTAATAATTTTTACCTGCATTTTCTTAGAAGTCTAATAATAATAATTGCACATACAAGTCCCATTGCAATTGCCGCATAATTCGCATGGAAAATAAATATAAGAAAAGCGATAATGCGTCGTATTACGGGAACATATACATATATGTATATGTATATGTACTAAAAAAAGGAAAAATATTTCATTTCAAAATACGTTTCGTGCGCGATACCGCTTGATCCGCGCAGTGTCGCATTTGAATAGCTCAAGAAAATCCTTTATGAGATATATATATATATATATATACACTTAGGGTTTCCACGGGTTTCTCCTAGTTGGAATATTTCACTGTCCGGTGCAAAAGCGCGGAAAAAAAGCGGGAGAAGCGCGGCGCGGCGGAAAGATCTACCACGCGAGGAGTGAAATTAACTCCGTCGATCCAGATTGAAAAAGTACCTATAATCGTAAGAGCTTTTTTCGCGCTGCTAGCAGGGAGGGGTACGACAAATGGAGGGGAAGAACGGTAGAAGAAAATAAAGCTCGAGACAAATGGTGCTCCTTGTGCGTCAGTTGCGGAGAACGTCCGCGCCTTATAAATCGACGCATCGACACCCGTTACATCGGGGAAAAAAAAGGCTAAAGATGACAGACTTTCTCTATCTTTCTCTTCATAAAAAGTACAACTATAAATCTTGCTATAATGACGCTGAACTAGTCGCCGCCATATCGATATATGTGTGTGTGTGACAAATTTTTTGCTATTATATTTTTTCCCTTATTTTTCTGTCTCATTGCTTTCTATTACACGCAATTTTCGCGAATCTTATTTATTGTCCGAATGACTTATTTAACGCTTTTTACACAGCTTATGTAATATCATAGTTTTGTAAAATTATAGCAGTCGTTAGTTTAATTGGGCACACGCATGTCCGATAGATTGGATCGTTATAATTTCATTTACTCTGCCATTGACTCTGTTATTGAAACAAAAGCGCTTCGTACCAGACAATTACATTTCGCATTTATTTTTTTGCTCTCTCTTTCTCTTTCGCTCGCTCGCTCGCTCGCTTAAAAAAGATAAGCGATGAAAGAAGGGAAAAAACTTTCAGTACTTGGAAAAATTCTCGCCTATCCAAAACCGAGATTAACTCGCGAGATGCAGCTGCAGCTAGAAAGGAGTTTTCCGCCGCGGAGAGCTTTTCTCTTTGGACTGCTAGATAAAGAAGATAAGGGGAAAGAGGGAGAGAAAGAGCGTGCGGAGAAAATAAAAAAAAGAAAGGCGACGTGGTGTGTTTCAGTTGTGAAAACGCTTGCTCCTCATAAATCTTTCTCCACGTTACTCTCTCGAATCATTCTTCATGTTCTAAAATAAAATAAAATTAATCTCGCTGTCCATCCAACAAGAATGTCATCGTGACATTTTTTTTTTAATAAAATAAAACAACTTTCACAGATTAATTTAATGGAATTGTTCAAATGTTAAAAAAGCTACCTTGTGTCTTGTAATAAAATGGAAAATCATGCGTTAAAAACGTGTGGTTTGGGTATAAAAGTTTCATACATTCAACTTTATATCAATATCTCTCTCCCGATCGAACTGTTATAATCTTTCCCAAAGTTACGTAAACGCTATGAATTTAAATAAGTCATGTTACGAAACGACATAAATCTCACAGTAATCTGATAGGTTGAAAGAACCATTTCCGCGTGGCAAAATCCAACGTTCATGACATGTAACAATTTTTTCAAAATATTACAGGTCCATTCACGAAGAAAAAGAGAGAAAGAGAGAGAGAGAGAGAGAGAGAGAGAGAAAGAGAAAGAATGCAAAAAAATCTGTGTTTCTCGAGGGACGGAGAGATAGTTTTGATGTATACATAGCTTAACGACACTTTTTCTGTGCTTCGATGAAATTCAGAGGGTAACTTGATAGAGGAAAAAAAAAAAAAAAGACAAAAAAAAATGCGTTGAAAAGAGTGCGCGGGATACAGTCAATATAACTTTCTACGTGCGTCAGTTGCCAAAAACGCTTGTATGTCACGTATCACCTGACTTCATATAGCCGAAACAATTCATGAAAACTAAAATTAAACCGAGCCGCTGGAGCCTGCGGGAGAAAATCCTTTCGATCGCTCGGCACATTTCCGGGATGAAAATATTCAAGTGTCTGCAATGACGCGATTTGTATGCAGCTGCGGTCGAAAAGTGGCTGCTTGAAACAAACCGTCTCGGTCCAATAAAAAAACAAATTCGTAATATTAATAGAAAACTATAACAAAGAAATCTTTCACACAGTTTCGAAATTAAATTGATTGAACTTAAATTGATTATCATTTAATTGATTTTTTAAATAATTTATAAATTAATATAAAATTATTATTTACATATCGTATTTTACTTCTTATTATTTTAAAATATTGTATTTTTCTTATCAAACGAGACAATCTACAAAATGTTACAATGTTATCATAAATACAAGTATTTCATACACTGTATGCAAACATTTGTGGATAAGTAAAATATTAATCCAGACAGAAATAACATGTATAAGATGTTGTTAATAAAAAAAAAAAGAGAATAAAAAAAGAAAAAACCAGTTCTTCTATAGTGTATTAAAAAAACAGTCATTTATCACAAATTGCTCCGGCTATTCGTACAATGAAAATGAAATTAATGTTTGGAGTTTGGCTCCAAAGAAAAAGATCCTATAATAATCTTAAAAGCTTTCTTGCAATCATTCGAGATACGAATATAAAACAAAGACGGAAAGAATGTGACAAATGAATGATACTTATAACGATGCATTAAATAAGTTAAAAAAAATGCACAGCATACAGAATAAGTTGATAAATCATGTATATAAAACTTAAATTTAAAGTTGTTAAAAACTGGTAAAAAAAAAAATATATATATATATATATATATATATATATATATATATATATGTACATATTTATATTTCTAGATTAAATTATATATATTTTATTATATATATTTTTATATATAATTAATATAAAATTATATATATTTATATATATTACAGTAAAGAAAATATAACGTAAAAGAAAAAAATAAAGATTGAAAAAAATTATATTACTTATTCAAGTATAAATTCTTTTATCGATTTATAAAGATTATTAAAGATTAATATATTTTTTTTCGCATTTAAAACACTTAAGATATATACTTTAAAAAATAGTACACGCTGGATGTTAAAAATTGATTGCATCGAAAGCCAAAACAGTTCAAAAAAATATACGACAAGCGAGTAAAAACAAGAAAAAAGGAGTAAGCTTTAAATTGATGGCGGTACGAAATCGATATGTAGATAAATAGATACATAGACAGATTTGAATAGATAGGTTGATTGATGGATGGATATGTGCTTTGTATTGTTCCGCAGATATAATATATCCTGCTAAAATATAATACACACTATATCATTAAAATACAATATCAGTAAAAATATTAAAGGACAAAGTAAAATTATCAAAATGAATTTTTATACGATTAATTGTATTCTTTACATTCCAAAAAATGAAAAAAAATTAAAGATATTCTTATATGTAGATGTGTTTCTTTGAAATAAAATATATTGACGTACGTAAAACTCAAATTTATTTTAATCATTTACTTATTTCCGAAAAGTAATAAAGATAAAAATCGACATAAAAAGAACATAAGGTGAAATCGAACAAGGAAAGAAAATGGAATTTGGCAGACATTTAAAAAAAACAGGACCCGAGTCATGTCATTTAATCTGTGCTAAGATCATTTACGAATAGCCATTGATACTTGAGCATCACATCAATTTTTAGTCCCCCTCCTGTCTCACGCTACTATCTAACCGATATCTATAGCAAATAGATTGGTTGTATTTGTGATTGCCATTAACTTTTCCTTTCGTTTCCAACATCCTTTTCGTCTTTTTCGCACTCGCGTTTATCAAAGGTTTTTTATGGAAATAGAGAGACGAGATAGAGAGAGAGAGAGAGAGAGAGAAAAAGTAATCGAGGGATAAAAAGCATCAAGCAATATCAAAGGATTACCTAAATCTTTCGGTTTTTTTCAGGATTGCCAACTTTATCGATCCATATTTCTCACATGTGACTTCCTGTAATCTTAATCCAGCAATCAAATAAATAAATTTCATCGATATCATAACAATATCGTGAACGTTGACATTATGAGACGCGCGATAAATAAAGTTAACATTGACAATATCTTAAATTGGGATTTAATTGAATATTATTATTCCAAAATATTCAGAGATTTCTCGATTATTTCGTATGAAAAACGAAAAGGGTTATGACAATATTTATTATCAACGCACATAATTATTGAATTATTCGCCTCTGAATGTTGTTAATAATTGAGCTCTTTCATACTCTACTTTCGACTTTCATAATTTATCGCTTTATCACTGGCAGATGCGCGTGCGGTTTTAAGGATGCAGATCTTCTCGAGGGAAATCTAGCGTAGCAAAACCAGTCTGAAATCGAAAAAAATGACTTCGCGAAGCGTTTCGATTTAAATTCGGATATTTGCAACTCTCAAGGTTTTTCGCCATGCGTTAATTATATGGTACGCATTCAACGAGTAATTACAGCCATTCGCTGCTCATGGATAAATTTTACGCGACCTGATACTTTTCTTTCTTCGCGTGACATCCGTGATCATCAGACACTGTCGTCCGATGAAGGCCAATTGTACACGTGCAAATTGAAGGCAACCATTAAGTGCTCGCCATAATTACCGTCGGTAATGATAAATCGTTTGCCAGTCTAATTAAATTAAATTTATGAGAATAATTAAGAGAGCTTGAATTACATAATATATGCAAAGAAGCTGACAAATACTTTCTCATTTTACAATTTTTGCTTGATAATTAAATTTAACAATAATTTCTATCATAAATGTACATATCTAATATGAAGAATTAATACTACATATTAAATAAGACAATGAAAATAATGTACCTATATATGATCGTGTTTTTTTATTAGAATAGCCTTTGTCTAATGTTGCTTGATAGGAGAAGTGATAAATTTTTATTTGCTATTTATGTATATTTTGTATTTATGAGTTATTTTGTTTCAAGTTGTCGCCTCTCGCATCAAGTATCGCAAATGTTTCACATCTCTCGTATAAAGAAAATAAAAGACTGATAAATTGACGGAAGAGAAGACGACAATAATATTGCGAGTTAAATTAATAATCTATTAGTAGAGCGATATAAACATTTGTTGTAAATTTAAAAATTTTCCACAACTGTCTTTGCATTACGCTCTACTATTAAAGACTAAAAACAAGTTGCTCGAATTTCCGAGTGTATCTTTAAAGTAACAAAAAAATTACAATTTTTTAAAGCGCATTTTATCATCGTCTGCGTGGATTTTTCACAAATAATCGAAATTAAATAACGTTTACGGGGTCGTGGAACGGAAGTCGTCGATCGGTATGGCGATTCTCATAAATTCGGCATCTCGTAAAATAATCATTGATATCCGAGGACCTTCGTCTCCGCCTCCTCATCTCGCCTGACCGGTCTTTTTACAACGACATTATGATCGGATCAGAACCGTCCCTTTACGCGTGTACTTCTCCCTTGCTCCTACGGACTCCATTCGACGGAGATTTGTCCGATCCCCCTTCTCCCCTATCACCGTACAACCTTATGACTAATGTTGACTTGGTTGGATACGAGAAAAGTTCGCCGAGTCTTTCCACAAGGATTAACGCAAAGTCGAATTCCCGGGATGGAAAGAAAATTGTTCTACGACGAGGATCATTCTCCACCTCCGTCGTCTGCGATGAAAATCACCAGTCCGGAAAATTATTATTTTGTCACACCTACGCTTTCGCACACAAAACATCATCGTATATATGACAAGTGAAATAAGACATGCTAGTGAAAGTATCAAAGTCAAATATAATTGGTCAATTAAAATAAAAATATAAATTAATATAAAGAGAATGAAAACATGACAGTACAAATATTGCTATTATCGCATTTATATCGCTTCATATTCCCAGTCTGCATTTATCATATTATGTAATCAGCATTTATTTTATACGTTACATACGTTACATACGTTACATAATTTGTCACAATTTATAGGATTTTCAATATTGCCCGACATTAGACAGAAATTTTGTGCGATCGTAATATGTACCGGCAGGTTGAGAAATAAAAATTGGAACATTAAATGGTGACATAATTTGACAACAATACGGAGAAAACGTGCGATGCCGCACATCGATCGCGACAGGAGATCTAATTAAACGTGCATCACCCGCGAATTTTATCGTGGCGGGTCGCCCGCGTCAAATGTCACTCAGACGACAAGTAATCACGATATAATCGCGACAGCGGTATAATCAAATGGCGAATCGTTAATTTGCAAATTTTGTAATTTGCGTGATCGCTGTACGTTGACTCTAATGCTACGAAAATTCACGACTTGCTCGCGAAATTCAATAATAATCATATGTACTTTGTCGTTTATATTTAGCACATAACATTAACGAGATGTAATGTAATGTAACGGGACATAATGTATGTAATACATATTGTTAAGCTATTATTACCGTAAACTATTATTATCGTAATACTCACAGCATTATTAATCTTACGCGAGATATCACGTTAATATTCTTATTTGTATTAAGATATATTTTTTTTCTATTTCTTTAAAATCCTTTTTTCGCGAAAAAATCGTGAAAATAAATCAATATATATTTATTTAGAAAATTTATTAATTTTTATTACATAAATATTGTAATTTATATTGTGTGAAAAAATACGAAAAATTTATCAGTTTGTAATTTTATGATTGTGTATGATTGTTGATTTCCAATTTTTACTGCTCCCTTCTCTTGAAATGATTGAATGATAAATTAGTCATTAACATTCCGAAAATATATGATGTACGATTATCGAAAACAATATTTTTCGATAAAAAATATGTTTCTCAATAGTATATTGCATTGATAAATTCTTGAAATATCATTATCAGTGTTACTTTATTAAAATCTTGAAATTTCTCAACAGGTGAAGAAATATAAGTAAAATTCCGAATACATAGGCAAAACTATGGATGAATAAGATTATCATGATATGTCATATCATAACAATCGCAAGTTACTTTCATTCTCGCCGTAGGATAACGTAAAATCGCAAGTTACGAGAGAGTGAAAAAGAAAGAGAGAAGCGAAGATGTATTCAGAGTATTATGCGCTTGTTGGGATTTTTCGGCGCGGCACGAACAGCGACATAAAGAACCGTGATGGTTACATTACATTCTCAATATATATATATATATATATATATATATATATATATATATATATATATATATACACATGCTACTAACAGTTATGCTTTTCTGAGAGAAGCTTAGATGCTTCTCTAGACAGACTCCAGGAGACTATCCTAGAAAACGTGCGCGGAGGAAATAGCACGAGCGGAAGGGGGACAGAGATAGAGGAAGAGAGCGTATGGGAAATAAATTACTGCCAGCATCTGGTGATAACTGGAAAAGTTATCACACGTGCTGCCTCCTTCTCGCGAATGCCACGTACGTACGGAATGCTTTAGTCCTCTCCAAGTTTTCTCCTGTCTGTCCGGCGGACATACGGTTCATACGGCGGGTTGGAAGAACGCCTGCTGGAATCGGACAAATCTCTGTTCGCCGTTTTAAAATGCGCTCTAGAAAAATCCCCGTTAGATTCTTGTAAAGATGACGGGAGTGTATATAAGCATTTGCCCTCGTAAAACGCTTTAAAATTCAGAACATTATTTTTTTCAGTAAAAAAAAAAAAAAAAAAAAAGAAATATCAGGGTATTTGTATTTATAGAATAACACAGTAACAAAAAGTCGAGCGAATATTTCGTATTCACGGGAGGAAGGAGGGGGGGGGGAGAGAAAAAAAAAAGGAAATATTCCATGGCTTAACCGTGCGAGAGGTACGATAAATTCGATTTCATCCGCACTTTTCAAGCCATTTTCCCTAATCAAAAAATTATTTTTGGCCGAACGGAGAGAACGGCGGACGTGAGCCCCAATTTTCGGGCCGTGAAAAACGTTGCGCGCGTGTTCCGCGCATAATCTTCGACGGATTTGCACACGCGATCGACCGGGACGGCCGTATCTGTCGATGACACGCCTTGTCATGGGCGCGTGTGAAATTTAATAAATTGTCGCCGTATCGTTCCCGCCATGGAAAAAGCGTCGAGTATATATTCGTCGCGTCATGTCGCATAATTCAATCCGATCGACCGGCCTGGCAGTCCATTTTTATAGATCGACATCCTCAAAATCGCAAATGATGAGAATTCTCGGCTCACACTCGCTCGCTCGTCGAGTTTTTTTACGAGCGACTACGACTATTTCGACTGGGAAACTCGTTCGCCGCACGTGGCTCACCGCCATCCTGTGTGTATACACACGATTTATTTCACTTTCTTGCGCCAATGAGAGGATTTTGCGGCGACGAGAACGGAACCGAGCAACACCAGAGTAATGAAATTAATGCTAAACAACATAACGGGAAATAAAATAATTTTTGCAAAAAATTTGTAAATTTGTCAATTCTAATTTTGCCTTTATCACGCTTCCGTTTTGACTTTCTTAGAACGAGATATATTAGATTTCCATTTACCGCTAATTATAAACCAGTGTTTTGTGCTTGTTATATTTTTTTATAGTTTCATTTAAAAAAAAGAGAGAGGAAGAGAGAGAAAGAGAGAGAGAGAGAGAGAGTATATATATAATAATAGTAATAATAAAACTAGACACATATATGTACATGTTACAACATTAATATGTAAAATACCGACACAAACTTTATAGATTTCGTTAGCTAAATTAAACTCATCCATTTATCTTTAATAAGAATTTTATCAAACTGTCCCCAGACCTTTCTAATTTTTAATATTCAATATATTTTAAAGCAAATAAACTTTGTTAAAATAATATCTGCTGAAATTTAAATAAAAAAAACAAAATTTTGTTAATTCTATCAGTAAAAAATGGCTCAAGAAAACATTGGATTTCTAATGTTTTTATCTTATATTTGCATAAGTTTTACAGACTTCTTTTTTACTTATATGAAAATTAACTCCATATATTCGTCTAAAAATGCACAAAGAATTTATTAGAAACATTTATTAACATAAGAATAAATACATTAATGTGTGAGATGACATTTTTATTCCTTAAACTATTGTTGGGTGAATGTCATATTAATTTTTTCGCGATAAGTTCGTTGAGCATTTCACGATTTTACGGTGTTCGGAACTATGTTGTACACTGATGACCGTGCTGTAATCGCCTTATCTCGTTTTTCCAATACTCAAAACCGCATGCACTACGCAAACGGTTCAAATGCGATAGTCTTGCAACGATGAATGATTCTACACTCTAATGGCATTGCTAATGCATTAATTAAATAAAAATTAAATTGATGTATAGATAACTATAGAATTGCTAGCTTTGATAATAGACGTAAAATGGATGTTGTACAAATTAAAATTTTTTAATTTCTTCATTACGTGTAAATTAAAATTGTTTAACTTTAGTTTTGCAAACATGATACTCGATCGTTCGAATGATAACTTCTGAGATATATTTATCAAATACAAGTCTAGGTCAATTTTTTTCTTTTTCTATTCAGTTGAGTAAATATATAAAATTTGTGAAATTAATTTTTAAAAAAGTTGCACTTTATATTTAGCAAACATGTTACAATAACAAAAACAATAAAAATTAATTGAACGGAGGGAGTAGAAATGTCACGTATCAATTACAAAAAAACAATGTATCATATTTACGTATACGCGATATTTCAGTATATACTATAGTATAATTTAATTACGTTTAGAATCAGGCTGCGGACGAGTATACTCAAATATATTCCACTTGGTGAAATTAAAGAATTAATTTCCGGTATGACGAGTCGCGAATTGGTGTTTTAAATGACGGGATCTAAAATTTCAGTATCGTTTTCGATGATGACTGTAGTAAAATTCGCGACATCGAGCTTAAAACGTCGGACCTAGTCGGTCGTTATATCGATGGATAATAAAAGCCCGGATATTAGGTACGTGTTTCTTTTCGCAATGGCGGACCGAGACGCGACATTAATTTGGTCCGCCGTGCTTTCGCCAACCAATGCTTTAATAACGGCAACGTGTTTTCGCGACGCGCGAAACGTGCAGTACGTCTCGATATCGTGGCGCGGTTTTTCCAAGAGGCACGCCGTAAATATCGAGCGGCCAAATTGCAGCGGTAATGCAATGCAGCTCGCAGAGGGTTTAGAAAATAGTTTGCGACACCGCCGGCCCCGGTCCGACCGTCCCATAAATTTCGCGACTCGCGCTGCCAATGGACGAGAATTTCGCGATCACCGCGAGCCACGATTGTGATTTTCACCGATTTCAACATCGTCTGTTTTATAAATGAAGTGTATAGCCCGGACGCCTGCTCGTTGACGGCTGTCTCGCGACGTTAACCGAGACTTCTGTGCCGTGATCCCTGCCTGTCCTGGATCATTTTCGTTTGATTGATCCGTGATATCCCGGATATTTTCTCGTTAGTTTATTTTTTTTTTTTTTTTTTTCATCGAATAGTCCCTCTCACGATACGTGAAGGGTTGTTTATTTATGACTTTGTGTCTTTCGCGTTCGTAATATATATAAATAAATAACTATATATATAATTATAATTATATATAGTTATTTTGTTCTTAAAATATCATATAATCATTAATATAGTTAATTGTATAATCAAAGATATAATTAGATATAATTTGTAGCGTCAAGTTGCAGATTAAGGTATTAATTTAAAAAAAAAATGCAATTTCTTGCAAAAATTAATGGACTAAATTCAAAGTTTCATACGAGTAAAAATTATAATTTTTATTTCCGTTTCTCGTTCTTAACACAAGTTAAAGTATATATATAATTTGTTCTTTCGAGAAAAGGCCATCGATCCGAGAATCGCCAAAGTTAAGTTTAGTCATTGAAAATATGTAGACTCTCGTTTCTTCTTTGTACGTATATATTTTATTAACTTTTTCCTATCGTTTATTATTAGTATTACTTCCGTAATAAAAGATAAAAGTCTGCGCGCTTCGCCGATTTTTCTTCATACTTTTCATGCTTTTCGCGAAAATCCTCGAGAAAAATTATCGCGAACTACATGCCCGGCTGCAAACTTCTACGATTACGATCCAACACATTTTATAAAATTGCAACGATATCGATTACGTAACGCGAATCGAGATATTTCGTTCTCTCGTCCGTTATATACATACATACATACATTCGCTCGCACATGATGCCCTTTCGTGCGAGTATTCATAATTCGCGATCATCCAGTCTCTCTCTGGAAATTAGATGGCGTCGTTTGGAAAACCACATGACCGGTCACGCGGACGAACTGATGTGTATTCGGTTTGTCTGAATTTGCCGAATTTCTAGTACGTCGCACCAGTACAGACATACATATATACGGCGATGTCTGCTTCGCGTTACGGTCATAATACAATCGAATGCATTATGATGATGTATTCGCGATTAAATTTTCCTGTGGTACATTTCGTATGTTTTTATCCATTTTTATATTGAATTAATATACAATTATTACTTAAATATTTAATTATATATATTTTTTTTATTATATATATTTAATATACATTAAATATATATAATAATTAAATAATAAAAGTTCATAATAAAATATATATAATTTTTTTTTATTATATATATTTAATGTATAATTATTATACAATTATCTAGTAATTATTATATAATTAATTGTATGATTTACAACTATTGCCCTCATGCTCGTAAAGAATGTAAAGAATCGGCGAATAAGAAAGTGTCCCTGCAAGTGAATGCAAGTGCATCAAGCATCATTAATGCATTTAAACTGTACACGTGCAATCTCGAGTAGATAGGTAGATAGGTAGATATATGGTGCGCGTTCTCAGAATGTGATAAATAATTAAGACCGCGTCTTTAAATATTTAAAATATCTATTTATCTACCGCGATTCATGTCTACATTTCGTCACGAATCGTAATACGTTAGCACACAATGTGTAATTTTAAGTTGTTGGCAATATATTAATAGATAATCAAAATCGTATGTATAAATACACAAATTTAATATAAAATAGAAATTAAGAAAACTATGTATGTAAATAAATAAATAAATAAATAAGTAGCATAAAGTAAATGAAGACATTCTTTATCCGAGTTTTAAATAATTACATCGACTTTTAAATAGTTACTGTTATTCGTCAAAAAGTAAGAAGAATATATTTAATTAATTTATAAAATATAAAACTATAAATATTATACATATACATGTATATTTTGTCAAAAATACGTGTATATAAAACCTTGTAAAATAATGTCTCGCTTACATCGGAAGCGCTTTTTCTATTCGGAAAAGTTGTAAACGTGATCGTAAAATAAATCGTTACTCGCAACTAATTAGACGACACCTACTGCTTTCTACAATCACAATGTACTGCTTAGAGTTAGATGTTAATTTCAGCGGTAGTAATAGACTGGATTAATGCTGGACGACGCTCACGTACGCGACGCTACCGCGTGCAGCAGAGAACGGATGCTGGAGAGGACTGCAATTAGTTCTGCGAGCTACACCACCGTCGAATCCTCCCCGCCTACCTGCCTGCGGGCGGCGATGTAATTGCAAAAGTTACGCATGTCATAATTTAATTGATAGCGCGCGTATTCACCTTGATTTCGCAACCGCAGATTTGAAGATATCTCCGATATAAGCGCGATATTGTTCGATTCTCTCTTTCCTTTTTCTTCTTTTTTTTTTTTCTTTTTCCCAGAAGATACATATTTTCATTTTATGCAGTAAATTTTTCTTTCAATCTAATTTTATCTACTTTCCTCTGATGGGCTGTTATCAATGCAGCGATGTAATGTCAGTATGCGAAGTATGCAAAGCAGAAGCATGGTTTGTTAGATGTTTGTTAAAAAAGATGAAAAAAAAAATTATAAATATGATTTTTATAACAAATTTGTTTTGAATATTCTTTATATAATTAAAGATCTAATATATTTTTAATTCTCTCCATAAAAAATTTTCATACAAGTTTTAATTAAAAGTTCCTCAGTCACATCCGTAACAGAAATGGATGAAAAGGTTAATTTTAACTTCTCCGAGAATTTTTTGCTATGAAAAAGTTATCACTAATTATCTTAAATATAGTTAAAAATGTAGATATGCAATTAAAATACGTAAAGGAGCTGTTGTACTTCTGTCGTTCGAACATCATACACATACGGCAATATATACAAGTCTAATATTATATATTTATTTGAAGAAAAAAAGTTACGCGCGGATAAGCGTTCGAATTTCTCGACGCGGAAAATTTTCCTAGCTCGATTTAAGATTTCTTTCGATTTGATCGAATATAGAAGGAAAACGAAGAGGTAGGAGAAAGCGAACATAAACCAATACGCTGCGATGCATAGAAACCGCACGACTGTAACCGGGTCTGCAAGATTACGGTTTGACTGACACACGATAGTGTTTACGTCTGTGGTTGAGGATCTTAAAAAGAGGATTCTAGACGTTGCATTAAACCTGTGAGAATCGCACTCAAAGGTAAAAGACATGTACTCGGTGGATAAAATAAGAATATCTCGTGATATTTATATACTTATTAAGTAATGAGAAGAATCTTTCGCCACGTCTTTTTTACGAGCAAATTTAGTTCCATTAGTTCGCGATTAAGATGAAAATTCTTTCATTCGCTCCGTTGAAAGATTAAACGGTCGTGTACCTCGATTTTTCAATTCCGTAACGTTCCGACAAGATTGCAAATTTAAAAAATAAATCGTTGCCTTAGCTCACTACGCTAGATCGTTTATCAAAATTTCATGTAATTTTTATGATAATTTTTTATCATTACTTTAGCACGAATTTTATTGCAAGTGACTAAGTAAATTGCCGTGCATTTGTGGCAATGTAAATTTTTATATTTATGTAATTGTAAAACAGATTTTGATTAAACAATTTGCAAATATTTATATATTTACGTTAAAACAATATGCAATATCTTGCTAAAATTATTTATTTATTATTAATTACGTAGATTGTATAAAACATTGAAGATTATTTCAATTTTTTTCAAACACAACGAAAAGAGAGAACTTCAATTAATACATTTATTACTATACATTTCAATATTCTGGACTGTAATATTCTAAAATGTATTTTAATGTATTTATGAAATTTCACAATATATCATACAAATAAAACATGAAATGAGATTTGCTAAGAATAAAGTATTATTCTCGTCAATTCAGTTATAAAAGCATACAATGCTTTTTCTTGAACACCTTATATGTGTTATACGAGAGCATAAGGTACTAGAGGAGAGCAACCGCTGAAATTACAAATGTAGGAAATGTACGGGACGTGCTCTTTGAACATTTCCAGTCGCGTAGTTCACGATCGACAAATTGTATAACGGCGCGAAAAATATTCCTGTTTCTTCTCAAAGAGAGAAATTTAAAGATTAGTTATAAAAATGTTTAATGTTGTAAACGCATACCTATACAGACATTTAAAATTGGACGTTGTAAAAGTACCTACCTATTGTCGTTAAAAGAAGATCATTCTTGCAAATTCGGCAAAGGGTCTTGTTCCATTAAAAGTTGATTTAATAGAAGCGGAACATTTCGCGCGCAGCGAAATGCGTGAATGTATAGTTAAAATGTAGGTCAATAGATACACAGTTAGTAGAAACTGAATACTTAGCATTCGCGTCTCATCCAGCTGGCTGGATTAAAACCTAATTCAACTCTCGCTCGCGCCGCGGTCATTATATTTTCGTTTCAGCCTTCAAGTATGGTTTAAATTATATTTCCGCGCCGTCATAATTTACACGCAACGCAGTCCTCTTTCTCCGCGAATTTTTTGCCAAGCCGCATTTTTATTACGCCGCTCGCTCGCGAATGAAGAGGTAATTCACGGCTATAAATACATATACCGAGTTCCTTCCGACATTCACGCGCAAATTTCGAAGTCTCGCGCGTTTTTTCATCTGAAAATTTTCCTAAGGAGAGAAAAAAAAAAAAGATAACGAAGAGGAAGAAAAGAATCGCATAGATGTCGCACGGTATCGGTACTGGATTCTCTTTCTTGGATGATGGGTATCCAATACGTTTCGCGTCGATTTACGCATCGTGACCCACGTGCGCGCACGTATCTTTGACTTATCGAACCTGATACGACGTGGGTGCAATTTTTCAGCCGACTATGTGCGCTGCCCTTGTAATTTTCATCATAAATTCCGGCGTCGATTTTTCGCATCGGGCCACGCCCGATTTTCGCAGCTTGTTCCTTTCTATCGTGCTGCGCGAAAAATCGCAGGAAGACTTGCGATTTAGCAGTCGCGTCATGTATACAATATTTACGGCTATAATTTATCGACCCGACCGCTCTCGGAGTAATCGACTATTTTTTTTTTTTTTTTTTTTTTCCCCGTAATGTTGATGTTGTGTGTACTTTGGTTGCATGTTCAAATGGCAAAGTTATCATTTTTACATTGTATCATCACATTGTGAATTTCTACTTAAAAAGACAAAATCAGATAAATAAAACGTTCTTGCTTTTGATTTATACGTGCACCGGATTTTTATCGAGTATATGTTTAAAAAACATTTATTTTACTGCAATTTTTATGTTATTATTTATATTTATGTAATAAAAAATTTATTACTTTTTAGAGGAAAAATTTTTGATTATACGCAAAAATACATTAAAAGTTGATACGACCAAATTTAGACCTTAAAGCGATAAAATAAAACGAAATGAGAACAGCAGATGTAAAACTTCAACAATTTGCTGATTTTTAGACTTGCAAATGTGTTATTAGCCAAATTATTTGTATAATAATCGATGATAAACAGGAAAAGCAAGGGAGATACATAAAATATTTCAGTCAAACGGACCATTTTTTTTCTCTCTCAAACATGCGTAAATCGCGCCCATTACAGTTTTGATCCCGATGAACGACTGCATTAAAATCATTGTAAAAAAAAAAAAAAACGCGCATAAACTGCGTTACTGGGGCAACACGATGCCCGTGCGTGCACATGCGTGAAAATGTAAAAACACGCTTTTGTAACCCAAAGCGATACGAACCAATATACAATGCGCGTTGTATATTCGACACTCGACGCATCAACCAGCACCGCCGCAACAACGACGAAAGATATTAAACGGCCGACTTGCGCCCGTGCTGTTCGTGCATGCGTGCGATAAAAACGCGCTAACGACGCGTAAAAATCCGAACATTGAATAACAATTCTGTTAGGAATACGCAGCGACAAAACAGCTTATCCATGAAAACGCGAAATCGACTTACCTAGAACGCAATTGATAAAAAAAAAAAAAAATACTTTAAAAAATGTCATCCTTTTGATAAACGAAACATTCGTGCACGTATACGCGACAGTTCAAATTCAATAATACTCGACGGCGAGTGATGATAAAACATTGGATATCGCGTCAACATAATGGCACCTTTACGTTCCTGCTCTTTGACTCGTGTCGATTAATCGTTTGAAACACGCGACCGAGAAGAAACTGGCGGTGCGCCTATCAAACAAACATGACGCATAAAACGATAGAGACGTCGATATTCGAATGCTATTTGAATGCGTGCAAGATATATATATATATATATATATATATATATATAATATATGTATATAATATATGTATATAGCGAAAGACCGACCATTTGAATCAACAAAATAATTTGATACATTGTGCGTGAAGCGTTGCCGCGTGACGTCAGCTACACCGACAGCTACACCGTTATTCGCTAACCGATATTTCATGTATCGCGCGATCTCGATAAGCGAGAAATCTCGCCATGACTGCGTATACACGCGAAATCACAAGAATATAACCGTAACTATTTTTCTTCAATTTTTATGAACGTCGGTTGTATTGTAAAATGTAGTTTAAAATAGGTGTTACTGCAATTTTACCAACCTTTCTTTTTTGCAAATATTTTTTACAAAGTACTAGTAATTTACTTTTTAAATATTAGATCGATCAAAGTGAGAGAATTCATTTCTATTATTTTATGTTTTTTATTATTTTTTTTTTTTTTTTTTTTTTCACACCAATAAAACGCGAAGTGAACCAACTTTTTCATCAGTTCAATGTATCTGATATTTTTTGCGCGTCTAAAAGGCTACGCTTTAGTTCAGTTTTCATTTCGCTTCGATCCGTCTTCGCTCGCATCGACTAGGCTTGACTTGTTCTACTTTACACGTTTCGCCGATGTCGGCGCAATACTCGATTCGTTTCACTGCGCTTTTTTCGCATTTCTTACGTACGAGCGCGTTCTCGTGTGTTGCTCATAACGCAAAACCTATACCTTACACGTTTAATCCTTCGCACGTTACGAAAAAATACGATCAATATATACCATGCCTCGTCACATGTATTTTCAAAAAGAATATACGGCAAATCACCCTCGATTCGATAAAAAGTTTGTAAAAATCCCCTTGGTACGACGAATATTATTCAGAATATTAAGCGCGCCACTTCACCAGTGCAACGTCTCGTAATCAACGGCGTGTAAATGTTGGTTTTACTATCCGGATAGATAGGTGCTCAATAAACTATTCATTTTTACGTTAAAGTTTGCACAGTTTTCTGTTTACCCGATTCGGCCCAATTTCCGCTGCGAAGAGGACGAACGACTCCAGACGTCGATAATTGACGTTCATTCCCCTCTTTCCGCCCGATGCGTCTCCCCTATTGCTTTCGTAAACTGAAGAAGCCGATTCGCAAAAATCGCGTTTCCGTGTTCCGCGAAAGTTTCGCGGATAAAATGGAGAAACACCCTCGTCGAGAGAAGAAAGGAAAACATTTCGACACGCCCGCGCGCGCGCGCGCGCGCGCGCGGATGCGTCGTCGCGACTGAGACGTGTAAAAAATTTCGCGACGTATCTCGATGTACGAGCACTCCCCCGTTACTCGATTTTCACCGGAAGCAACGAAATGCGCACGATGGCGGCAGATGTTATTGGAAAAAGTCGCAGGGGCATAAAAATTTTAATGAGCGATGAGAGTTGCTTCTTGATCGCGTCGCGTTGATAAGAGAGAGAGAGAGAGAGAGAGAGAGAGAGAGAGAGGGGGGGGGAGGGGGGATGGTGGGTTTTTTTTTTTTCTTTTCGGTGCGATTTTACGGCGACGATAAATCCTCGTTTTCCACACCGCTGATAAATTGTACGCATTTTAGGCGAAGTATGTTTTTGATATTCTGCGGCGCTTCGCGCGCGATCCCGCCGGTACATAATGGAGTTACATGCGAATATATGGGCAGTATACACGCACGCATGATATATATCGGACGGAGGGAAACCGCGTCGTGTTGAGCGTGGTCGATATGGCTTGCGTGAAATTTCGTCACAATAGAACTGGCCGCGGCCTTTCAAGTCGCCAGTGACGTGTCGCGCATCTTCCGCCATTCCGTTTGCCGTTAGGAGAAACCCAACCCTCTCTTGCGCTCGTCGATTTTACACTTTTCTCTGCATAGTAGCGGTATTGTTGGGTAAGCTAAGGAATACTCGACGCTATGTGTCAATTTTTCATAAAAGGCGGAATAGAATAGGTTTGCAAAGTTTGGCGCTTTAGAGACACCCTATATGAGACTACCTTTACGAAAGTTTTGAGATATTCCAAAAATTTCCTCTACAGCGCTCCTGACGTACCATGGTCACTTCAAAATCATACTTTTATCGAGAATATAGTCAAAGTTGCGGTACCTATGTATATTCGTTTCTTTCACGTATGAAAGAAATATGTCAGAAAAATAAATAAAAAGATTTTCAGATATATTTCAGCAACTTATTCAATTTTTAGATACATTTCCGATTAAGTTAATGCCGATTTGATCTAACGATGGAAGGAAGCGAGATAGATCGCTAAAAAGAATAAAGATAATAAACTAGAGAGCAAATAAACAAGAAGAAAGAAAGATCCAAGACAAATTCAAATGCATTCTTGTAGACAAAAAAAAAATAAGCTTCTCTCGACTCATAAATTTTTGCATGTTATAGAGCTTTAGAAAGGATTATAACTTTATCCAAAGCTGTTTCTTCACTACATTGTCTAATATGTATCTTTTATTATGTCATAGCCTATATCACAACGTAATGTATAATACGTATATCACAAGAATTATCGTTGATCGACAAATTTGACAGATAATTAAAAAATAAAAATGGTAATAAAAATGCTGTAACGCGATTAAAAATAAAACTAATAATGCTGCTGCTGCTGCTGCTGCGTGTGCGTGTGTGTATAATAGTCTATTTTTTCGGCTAAAGAGAGTATAATAGCCTAATCAACTCTCTCTATATATTGTACACCTAACTGACGATCTATTTGTTGTCACTGACTATTTGGCCCACTAATATAACAAACGTTAGATGATTTACAATTAGAGAATTGATGTTACAATAACAATGGGCAGTTGTTAACACATTTCCATGGAAACATGAAACATTCGACCAGGAATAAAACAAACATCGCACATACAATGCAATTTAATAATTGTTATTTTAATGTGTATGTACATACATACGAGAGAGAGAGAGAGAGAGAGAGAGAGAGAGAGAGTGTATGTGTGTAGGTGTATGTATGTTTCATTGTAAATAAAATAATTGAATATACATATTACAAAACAAACGAACAGTAAAAAACCATTTCGAATAAAATCGTTTTGAATAGGGATATTTAGCAACTACAATATTGTCAACCGTCATTGATTAAGAGATGGTAACAATTCTTTTTTTCATAAAAAAAAAATAAAATAAAATAAAGAAAAATCCTTAAAAATTCTGCTTAAAATTTATTTTGCATCTTACTTTATTTTAGTTATATATTTCTCTATCATCTAAAACAAAGTGTATTTTACATTCAAAATCTTGTAATAAAAAATACGCGTAAAAATTCAGCGCGTATTTGTTGGAAAAATAAAAGAATAAGTATATGTGTCAAAATCATGATATTTTAGTATTTACTTTTATGTGTATATATATATATATATATATATATATATATATATATATATACACATAAAAGTAAATACTAAAATATAAATATATCAAAATATATATATATACACAATATATATATATACACAACACAGTATAAAATATACGTATGAAAAAGTATTAAAAATATTATCAGTATAATTGAAATTTTTGAGTAAACCTTTGTGTTTGATTGCGACTGATGCAATGTAAAGGCGTATTTAACGCGTTATGCGTATCTACATACATTTTGGTTTATTTCGCATATTTAAAGGGTAAATATAGCTTTTCGTTTATTTAAATTTGACAGAAAAATTTAAATTTTTAATCGAAACAGGATTTGTCCATTAGATTAAATCTACTATTCTTTCTTTCTTATCCCTTCTCTATACGTGTATCTCTATATATGTATATATATATATATATATATGTGTGTGTGTATCTGTCTAACTGTCTGCCTGTCTCTCTCTCTCTCTCTCTCTCTCTCTCTCTCTCTCTCTCTCTCTCTCTCTCTCTCTCTCTCTCTCTCTCTCTCTCTCTCTCTCTCTCTCTCTCTCTCTCTCTCTCTCTCTTTCTCTGTGTGTGTTTAACTTACAATAGTACATTATCTAGATTTTATATATTTATGTAAAAAGTTATTACTCACTTTTAGTTAAAACTAAATTGATATCTGATTGAATGATAGATTAAACAATAGAATGCATTCTTACTGCTTAAATCAACATAACATTGCATATTATCTAAAAATTAATAAGCTTCAAAATGCTGTTCGCAAACGCAATTTCAACATAATCGGTAGTACCGTTACACCGAACGTACATGCATGTCGCACACATGTATACACACACACACACACACACACACACACACATATATATATACATACATACATATATACTGAGAACAGTCTATAATTCCAGAGGCAAGAGGAAAACTATGGCATACAAAGCATCCAGAAATGTTCGCAGTGTCCTGTGCAATTTACAGCATATCCACGAGTTATCACATCGCGGATTAGTAAATCTTTCCATATTCACGCATATTATTACTGAATATTTTTGTTTTAATTTTCACATATCTGACTGTTACTTTTTGAATAAGAAATTAAACGAAAAGTGTATAAACAACACAAGTAACAGTATACGTGGTACAATTAAACCAACATTTTAACATAAAAAGTGCGTTCGATAGGATTCGTAAAGGATTTTCTCATTCTATGAGAAAATCTATAATTACAATATTATACATTGCAGAGATAGAAACAAGATTTTTAATATCTTGAACATATATATCAAATTTAATGGTCACTGCAGCCATATGTGTATGTTAATTGTTATACAATCTTTTATATAAATTTTGCTTAATAAATGTATAATAAATTTGTGTTATAAAAAAGAAAATTTCGGAGAAAAATAGATATAAATCTAAACATATTCTTAAAACATCTATATATATAAAAAGTATAACATCTATATATATATATATATATTTAAAAAGTTGAATTTTACAAAAATTAGGTTATTCGGATTTTAATAACAAAATTTAAAAATAAATGCATATGTAAAAGAGAGATATGTATAATAATTATGCATATATATAATTTACATCACTTCATGTATGTTTCGCGATGAAAGTTTATTAGCAGGAAATATTATAAAGCATAAATAATTCGTAATTAATTAATTGCTCAATTACCGATTTAAAAAAACAAGTCCATCATATGATGATCTTTCCTTTGCGTAAATAAGTGAGGCAATTAAAATTTTTCATAGGTGTATTAACAGAGTGACGAGAATGCGTTGGAAATGTGCTTATATACTATGTGTAAAAGACGCGCTTGTTTGCATACTAGTTGATAAATTGCAATTTGATGCAATAATCTGGGATAATATTGCGTAATTATGCAAAAACGTGCGTCACTGCTGATACTTGTAAATTATACATGAAAATTAGGGTAATAATTACTCCGACAGATTTTAACGTTTATTTCCAATAGGCGTCATACTTTATTAAAAATCATACATAATTTATAAAAAATTCGACTGCGATGTGCGTCGACAGATAATGACTAAAATTTATGAGAGATTTAAATTGCGCCATGGTTATTTCGCAGTTAATTAATGAAGAATTTGTGATAGCGGTGCGCAAAATCGTTTTTATCTATGCTTAATTTCTATATCTCAAATTAACTTTTTATTCACGTATTGAGTATTATCGTGTGTTTATTCGATAATTATGTTAAATTTTTGTAATTCTGTTATCAATAATATATTATTTAATAACAATAAACTTAATAAAAATAAATAATTATTGTAATACATACAAAAATTTAAAATTATTTCTTTTTTTACCTAGAAATGATCGGAAGTAACAATATTTGTATTAAAAAAGGTCTACTATATATAATATTTCTAGTAGACAGGTCTACTAATTATGTATTATATATACATCGTCAGCACAATAATTAATAAATTTTTTTCAATATTTATATATATATATATATAATTTAAAGCAATATTTGTTAAAATTTAATTGTCTATAGAAAGTAGATTATATTAAACTTAATGTGAAATTATCATAATGTTTTCGCCATACTATTATTTAATATAAGAATTCGTATCAATAAATAATTCGTCGCTAAATGTTAAAATATTACATGGAAACGTAGCACAAGAAGTGTTTGAAAAATGACAGTTGTTGATAAAGGTCTCCTCTGATGTAGAATGTAAGAATCTGGATTAAAAAAAAGGTAAAAAAGTGAAAAATATATCTTTAAAGTATCACTTTTATTATTGTGATATATAAATATTGTAGAGAAACAAATAAAAAAAATTTTTTTTAACATTCTTCAATCAAGATACAAAGCATGTACACGCTCGTGGCAAAAATTAAATTTGTTTTGCTAAAATTTTTGAACTGTATTGCGAATCACGTTTTCCAGTAGATATCCAAATAATCGAAATTTTGTTGTCGCGTAACTTTACTCCGCGTGCATGCAACATATTAAAAATAAATTTTACATTCCCCCTGCACGACACGCATTCTTTTATTATTAAACTGTTTAATACTCTGTAGAATTTTATATACGAGATTATTATAATGTATCGCACGATATACCAACATTTAATACGATTTACGCAAATAATATTGCTGAACGTAAAAATATTATATCGAAACAAACACGCCACAAGAATTACATTTAAAAAAAAAATGATTGAATAAGCGTCTTCTAAGAGATCGGCAATGTAAGAATTATGATAAAAAGTATGCACAAAGAAGAAAAATATATTTATGTGCGTCGTTGAAGACGATGAGAATACTACGATAAGAAGGTCGATCCTGCTTTCGTATGCCACACGCGTGTGATGCTGATAATAATGTATGCTGATAACGCGAGCAATATATTTTGGCGATAAATACGGCCCGCAAAATGCAAGCAAAATGGCACGTCCTCTCTCTGAATCTTTGATGCAAAATCATTTTCATAACATCACAACCACGATTCGCGATATCTTTCAGGATTGATAAACGTATCTCATTATTAACTTTCCTTCTTCCTCTCGGCATTATCACAAGCTAAACTAACGACTGATCATTTCTGCGCGATAAAGCGCAAAAGTATCATCCCTCTTATCTTTTGTATAATTTCTGTCAGTTTTTATGATATAGTAACATGTTTTTCATTATAATATATTTATGTCGAAGCTTTATATGATTCTATTTTTACATGTAAATTTGAATTTTTAATGCAAAACTATTATGTTTATGATTTATGACGCTGTCTAAAATTAATGAACACATCTTTTTATTAAGTGTTTTTTTTTTTTTTTTTTTTTTTCGAGAAAATAAAACTTTTTTTTATCAAACAGTTATAGGTTTAACATTGTGATACCTGATTATCTCTGAATCACGATGCATTAGTTTGTAAATATCGCGCAAGCCGTGAGTGTATATATGTACGGAGAGAAGGTTTCTCATAATTATCCGGCGAAATAAATAATGCACGCTACGCCGAACGGAACGATACACGTTGTCCATTGCAAAATCTGCAGATAAAATATGTAAAAATCGAAGATAGCAATCGCTTCTGTAGAAAGCGAGCGTTCTGAAATATTAAACAGAACAAAAGCTCCTTGCAAGCTATATATATTCGTGACCACTCTCTGCCTCTTTTTCGCTCCTCTCTCCTTCTCTCTCTCTCTCTCTCTCTCTCTCTCTCTCTCTCTCTCTCTTTCGATAGTTACTACACATTTCGATTCGAAAGCTTTTACACTGGCTACATTTATGCGCTGATTTTCCAGCTGTCTGTTCGAGGAAGTATCATTCGACGGTCGATCACCCATTACATCCGTCCTCAGACTTCCGTGCAACGCCGCCGGTTCCTCCCCACCAAGAAAATGAAATTGGCAATATCAATAAAGTCCAAGTATGCCGATAACATAAAGGTACCTAAAGGAGAGCGTGCGCGCGAGCGCACATTTCTTCGCGAACGAGCTCCATTTAATTCCCGAAGAACATTCCGATGTACTTACGGAGTATCCGCGCCACATACAGTAAACGAGGAAACGGCGTGGCCAGATGGTGGCGAACGAGCCGGAATTGGTTCCATCATCCGAGCGGGGGGGGGGGAGGGGGCGGAAGGAAGGGAGGAAGAGGGAGACGGAGCGAGGAGGAGCGCGAGAACGGAGAGAAGGAGTCCGAATTATCCGCGAGAACTAAATCAACCCGACAACTTACGTAACTTGGTGCGTGGTAACCTCCGCTCATTCGATTATATCACACTGTGGCAAGGAAAGACAAGTCCATCCCCATAGTTTTCTCCGAGAATTCGCGAGCGAGAGAGAGAGAGAGGGAGAAATAGAGAGTTTCGATTTTAGTAAGTTTTCGCTTCGCTCAAACTCAAACTCCTTACTGGCACGAAATGGGGAACGGAACATTTTGTCTCGATTGCTCTTAATCGCGCAACAAAATGGGCAGTTCGACAGTCATTTTCCAGTTTCACGACAATGCAATAACTTTATGAAACTATTAACACGACTTTCCTCGACTTTGCCATTGGCATTTCATTTGCCATATTAAACATTAAAATACTCTTCTTTCATATGTTTTTCTCCTTCTATTTTTCATTTTACTCATTTACTCAACAGATTTAAAAATAATGCGTATCACGATGCTACATACGTGAATTTTCAACGATAAAATACGACAGCTTCCATGAAATATGATCGTGTATGCTAATTCATACTCGTACAAAATGTAATGTTAGCAACACCCGAAAATCATAAATTATAACTGACTAAAGATCTGACAGAGAGCTGTAAGTAATTAATAATAAGCTCTATATACTCGCATACTTTTCGCCTAAAAGTCTGGCTGTTATAATAAAAATAGTAACTAATCAAATAAACAACAAATGTACTTTCATCCCTGTGAAGTTTCATGGCACTCGTCGATTTTTTTTTTTTTTTTTTTTTTTTTTTTTTTTTTTTTTGCGACGCGCTCTTTCTCTTTCCCTCTCTCTCGCAGTAAAATACTTATAATTTCGGCGTGATTTCACCGGAATATCGCCATCGCGCTATGCTCTCGTCGCGTCGCCGGCTTTTTGCGCGTGTAAGAAACGCGCGAGCAAATGATTTACGATTTGTTTTCTCGTTTTTTGCATTCGATACTTCCGACGTCGACTTCGGTCCAAAGCGCACACTTCGTTCACTTCCCACCCACCCACCTACACACACACACACACACACACACACACACACACACACAAATCTATTTCCTCACCCTCTTTCATGCCGCCCTCTTCATTTTTCGCAACCTCCTCTTCTCGCCAGTAGCTGCTATCTTTCTCTTACAGCTTATTCCCCCCCTGGGAAAAATATATTGGGACAAGAGATTTATGAATCTGTGGAGCGAAATCTTGGGTCGTATTTATGGTTCGAGTATTATTAGTTCACGTTAGAGCATATCAAGCGGCCATGTATCTTCGTTAGCGATGCATATAGTTTTTCAGAGTGGATTTTTTTTTTCTACATATTAGCCAATATTATATATGCGTGCCAAGTTGCATTACGTAATGCGTTCACATGAGATTTCTTTAAAAATCTTTATTAAATTAATAATTCTATATTTTGATTCTTTACAATTTATTCTTCGTCAAATTAAGTTTATGCTCATTAAATTAAATGTTGTGCAACATTATATGCAACTTTATATTCGAAATAAAAAGGCATTCTCTTTCTCCCTACACGCGTGCCTCCCTTAATTTTTTTTTTTTTTTTTTTGAAGTTTCTACTGTATCGTATTATATTAATTATCTAATAGGTATTTTATTTACATATTTCTTATAATAGTACGTGATCGATAATAATAATAATAATATATTGATAGCCAAACTGAATTCTGTATTTCGTCAATATTCTACGCGCAACAATCTACATTACAACATAATGTTCCCAGTTATTTCTATGACGCATAAACGAGAGTATCAAGGTAAACGATGTATAACTCTGCTGAAAATGCGCGATAGCGTTCCGTCAATTTGCTTAATAAACATGAATAAATAGCAACAACAACAACAAATACAAATGCCGTGAGCGGTACGAGTTTAGTCAGTAAAACGGCGAGGATATTTTTCCCCGTTTTTCCATTCGACGCATGCAATCTCGACTCTCGATGCATTACGTGAAATTCCTCGAGTCGGAGTGCAGCAACGATGGCGACACTCTAGCGTATCCGTCGTAGCTGCCTGCTACGTTCTTCCTTTTTCGCCTCCTTCTTCTTCCTGTACGGGCGTTGCATCTTTCTCCCAGCCGGAGTAAAACTGTTCCAAGATGCGAACGGGCGATTCATACGTTCTGCAAAGAGGGAGGAAGGGACAAAAGCGGGAAAGGGAAGGGCAATCGATCGAGCGATCCGTTCTCGAAAGATTACAAGCCTCCGGCGATGCGTCGCGTTCCGAATATGAAGTATGTTATAGTGAAACGAATCCACCGTATTTTGCAAATAATGGCGCCAATGTGGTCCGTTGCAAAACATTTCAGAGCTCAGCGCTTTTCATCGAGTCAATAAAAATATGAAATTTTCTATAAAAGATTGTATTACGTTAATGGCGATATAAAATATCGCGAATAAAATAGCGAATTTATAATATTTAGAGATTAAGAGATTAGATTTAGATTTTTAGCAAAGTTAGTTACATTCAGCATGTCAGATATGCGTAAAAATATATGTATTACAATTTGAAAATTTAAGTAAATTTATTTCATACTATTTTAACTTTGAAAGGTAAATAATGTTGTGATTAATTACTTTAATCTCAAATTATCAAACGACCAGCTCCGTCATTGATTGTAATGAAATATTTACACACATTAAACGCGTGTTAAAAAATATTTTACATACTGCTTGCGGTGTCGTTTTATTTAGCATCAAACCGCAACCTTTTTCCATTTCAATTAAAAGCACCAAGATACTGCGGTATCTCGAAATGGTTCTGTTTATCGAAGAAGACTGCGGACGGTCTGCGAGTACAGAAGGTGGCGGAGAGAAGAAAAATAGAAAAAGAGGCAGACGAGTCAGAGTATCTTGTTGGCTGCCACCATCGAGTTGCTTTTCAACCCGGGGAAATTCCATGTAATGTATCAAGCCGAGATTACAAATATCGCGCGGTAAGGAGAGAAAATAACGACAGTTTTCTCACTCCATATTTCGAAAAACGTCTTTGTATTTATTGCCACTTTCTTATATCTGTGTGAATTTTTAGTGTACATCATGCTAAACCGTTTAGGCTATTACAAGATACGAATGAATCATATTATCGCTTTATCCCTTTAGGACTTTAGTTAGTATTTCGAGTCTCTCGTTACAGCTCATGATTATAAAGATAGATCGTGATTTTGAAAATCTAAGCACTTTCCAAAATTTTATTATTTCATTGATTTATATCAATTTTATTTTATATCCTATTTTTATTTATATCGATAAATTATAAACTCGTATTTTGTTTTTTTAATGTTCTCTTTATGCACATATTTTTGCATTTTGATCGTTTAATAAAAAATACATAAAATACTTTATATTCAAAATAGTTTTTCTTTCGTTATTATTCAAATCAATCTTCATACATAATCCGTTATAACTACATTAAACACACAAATACGATTTTAAAAGTTTCATGCGTAAAAGCATGGATAATGTTAAAATTTTATCCTACATGTAAGAATAATGCAATATATCTATTGTTCTTTTTTTTAAGCTATTATTTAAAACGATGGCGATAATTTACACGTAATTCCTCAAACCGTAAGAAAAAAAGATGGAAACGATATATCACGATTTATAGCTTCGTATTAATCTCCGAAGCGCGAAGCTAGCGCTTCCGTGAGCCGTTTCGTCGCGCTACAGTCAACGTGTTAAACGATCTATTATCAGCGAGTAAACGATTTTCAATCTCTCTCTCTCTCTCTCCCCCCCCCCCCTCTTTCCCTTTGCCCTCTCTGTGCGAAAAGCTCCGTCGATTCCGGCTCCGTTGATCGAGCACGTATTTTTCGCATGCGAGATAAGTCGCGGCATGCAGACACGAAGCTTTCTTTTTTTTTCTGCAATCTGCATACGCCGATCCTCGATTTCGGATATCGAAAGTGCTTGATAAAGTCCTCCCCTTCGCTCTCGCTCTCTCCCCCCCCCCCTCCTTCCCGAGGGGACGTTGTCGCGATATATTGTACAACCCGGTTTTTCGCGCCCGCGAGCGAAAAGGCAGAATTTATACTGTCCGAGCGCCGTTCTATCGATATCAACACACGGCTCTCTCCTTTTCCCGGATTATTTACAAGCGATTTATTTATTGCTGCAGTCCGAGCCAAGGTGCTTTGCGAAATCGTTTCGCCGGGATAATTGATACATTAGCTGTTGAGACAGACAGCAAATCCGTACGGTAACTTTCTTCCTTCTATCCAAGGGATTTCGGATATTCGCGGCGTAAAATGTAATCGACGTTTCGAAATTAATTAATGCGATATCAGAAAACGCTCTTTGCGATAGACATAAATCTTGCAAGTGATCCGCAAGTGTTGCATAAACGATCGTCAAGATACTACAGACGCCTTTTCCAACACCGAATTAAATACACGATAATTTTTTCATCAAACGCACTTGACGTTAATTATCGTGTTATTTATTACTTTTAAAATGTCATACAAATATAGATATCAGTAATATTTTTCAATAAAAATAATAATATATACTAAGAATAATAAATTATAATCGGCAATGGAGAGCAAATTTGTGTCATAAACAAACGGGATGAGTAATAATTGAAACGAAAGATATAAAAAATAAATATAAACAAAGTTAGGTGTATTATAACTGATATAAAAAAAAAAAATAAATTTTTTAGCACTTAATTATACATAAGTAAGTCGTAATACAATCCAAGACCAATACTGTTATTATACAAATTATATCTCGCAATAACGCAAAGTTTCATGAACGATGATACGACAAATGTTAAAAAATTAATTAAAAATAAAGATATAAATAAAAATACAATTAATTACTTATAATGCGATTTACGACTTATGTATAATTAAGTGCTAAAAAATTGATTTATTTATTTTTTTTTTTTATATCAGTTATAATACACCTAACTTTGTTTATATTTATTTTTGATATCTTTCGTCAATTATTACTCATCCCGTTTGTTCATGACACATATTTGCTCTCCATTGCCGATTATAATTTATGATTCTTAGTTTATATATAAGAGAGTATTGATTTTATTTATTTATAATAATATATCTTCAAGACGTGAAAATTTCTAAAATATTACATGTAAATCGCTATAAGAGATACTTGGTTGAAAGTCTACAAGTCAGAAATCGCTAGTTGTCGCTATCAATAGATGTTACGAGAACTGAACGATTTCATGATCCGTGATGATCCCATCGATACGTGACAATAAGTGGTGCTCGTTATTAAAGGATCTTTCCGATAGCGATTCCGATCGCAAGTTCAAGAAGAAAAGAGCGCAAGAGAGACTGATAGGAGTAGCCGTGGTAATGTCGGAAAAACTCAATCTAGGCATAAATCATAGGAATATCGATTCCACTGCCAACTTTCCTCTCGGGCCCGACGCGACGTATCGGAGATTCATCCTGTGACGCGCAATAACATCCCTCGCCGGCATAAAAATTCAACTATACATCAAACTGTCATATATAGCACCGTATTTGTACCTATCTCGCTGATATTTCCTCCGTTTTCTACCATCGCGCGCCACGCTCATCCTTATCCTCTTTCTCTCTGTCACCTCCGCCACGACTACCAAAAATCACACGGAGTGCTTCCGAAAGCCGTATCGATGTGTAATACATCGACGTCGATTTCTTCTCCCTCCTATCAAACGTTAAATAAAGCGTCATTAAAATCGTTAAGCTCCTGTAACATCTTGCGTGTCACATTAAACTTGCAGTATTGATTTTCTTTTTCAAAAGTATACATTATTATATATATTTAATTTTATTTTTCAAATAAATAACAAAGCATACCGTTTTGCTTTTCTTACATAAATAAAAAAAACAGTTATTAATCGATATGTAATTAATGCACCGATAATAAATATGAATTTGTATAAACTACTTAGAATTAACAGCTTTATATATTTTATATATATATTTGTTACGATATTAAGTGGTTTATATAAATTTTCATATTTATTATTCGCATATTAATTACATACAAGTAAATGACTGTTTTTATTTAGATTATTTATTAAGAAAAGAGAAAATAATACATTATGGTGCAATTTATGATAAAGGAGCCTACTTATCTTTCCATATCTATAGAGAGAAGTTGCTACTCTTTTCATTTTTATCAATTTTCTCGAAGCTTTCAACACAGAACGAAAGATCTTTCGTGCCAACGTTTCTCCTCACGCTACTCTCGACGCGATACGAGTATCTCTTTCTCTCCCATTTCTTCGTTGAGCCATCTAGTAACACAAAAGCAGAAAGCGAGAAGCAAGAACTCGCCGCTTTTACCTCCCCATCGTTCGCCACAATTTTTCTCCCATCGTCTCCTCTCCTTTCTATCCACCCCCATCGCGTCGCCATCCGCCTCCTCTCGCAGCGATTTTCCGCATTCGATATTTGCGATCTCAACTTTAGATATCGAGAATTCCCAGGGCGGAAGTGCCACTTGATCGTACCCTCAGTGACACTACTCGGTCGCAACCCTCCCTCTCTCTCTCTTCCTCTTCTGTCTCCGCGTGTCACGCTTTCCTTCTCACATTCTCCACCGCCTCTGGTTTCTCGTCGACTATCGGCGGTAGAGTCGAGCCTCTCGGCGGGATTCCGCGCCCGAAATGCGAGGACTCGGGTCCAAAGTGGATCGATTCATCGATTTGCTCCCGGTGAGGTGAGGGATTACGACGCGACGGGCGGGCACGCCTCGGCGCGTTGTTTTGCATGCAAGCTCGTGTTGCTCGTTTGTTGCGCTTTGATTCGACAAGCGTGCGGGCGGACGGACGGGGGAATCATCTTGATGTTCCGCTTCGACATTTTGCTTTGTCCGGGCGCGCGCTCTACACCGCATTGAGATTTTCCCACGAACATGACTCGATGACAACTGATTGTGAGTTTGTTTCATTCGATCCGGGATGCATCGAAACATTTGGACACTGAGGAACGTGATAAAGCCTCGTCTTTTCCAGATACGCGCATGTCTCTTCTATTTTAGCGAAATAGAGTCGTACATGTATGTGTGACACGCGCTTCGTTCTCCGTATTAAAATGTAACGTATTGTAAAGGAGAAGTATAATAGTGAACATGATGTAGTACACATTGAAATATTGTTTTTTTTTTTTTTTTTATGATAGGATATCCGTTGCTATTAAATTTTGAAGCCGCAAAAACAGAATTGATAGTTTTCTTGTTAAAGAAAATGCTTCCTGTTTTTTTTCATTATTGCAATATTTTCGCTTACATTTTTTCTAAAAGATTCAAAATTGAAATTTTGTAAATTAAAATATTTTAATGAATAATAAATTAGAATTTTTAACGCGTGGTAGTTCAGAAATTAATTATAATGAAAAAAGTATACACAGTTATATTCTAGATTATATTTTCTCTAATAATCAATATAACTTTTTTCTCAAGTTACATACTTAGTTTTGTTTTTTTTTTTTTTTTTTTTTTTTTTCATTTTCTTTTTAGATTTTTTACTATACTTTAAAATCATAAGGTACAGAAAACGACTTTTAAATTATATGCTTAAAAAATATATATCTGTATTAGTTATTTTGTTCTGAATTATTGGTAAATATTTTTTTTTTCCACCATAAAGAATAGTTTGAGAATAATAAAATAAAAAGAATTAATTTATTATTATTTTCGTAAACTTATAAAATAACTCACAAAGAAATTAAATATTTAATTCTTATTATATGTAACAAAAAATAAACAGCGACGAAATTTTATATTTAATATTTGTATTAACATTGTATAATTTGATTAATGTTTAAATCATTTGCTTAATAAATGCCAATTTTAGAGACCTTTACTTAATTAAAAAAGAAAAAAGGAAAATCTTAAAATATTATTAAAAAATATAAATATATATTTTTTTCTTACACACTTTTTATACTGATTTTCTATTTATTTGAGCTCTATACAGTGCGTATATTATATGTATACTTATGAATGCACATCGGTGTATATATATTTGTACAGACTGATTTTGCATTCCGTTACACGCGAGTCGATCAACCCTCCCAGAGGTTTCGTGTTACCTCTAATAGTGTGTGTGGGACGTGCACGAGTTGGATCGGTTCGCGGGTCATGCCGTACATCTTTGACGGTCGAACGCGAGCGAAATCATGTTGTCGGAGCGAGCACCTCTTTTACTACGAGCACGTTGTTGCCAGTACAACCGGTGCCATAAAAGTAGTTGGCCTACGTCCAGGCGCGTTCCGGTGGCGCGGCTACGCGTGCGAACTTATTGCCGGCGGCGACGAACGAAGGCGAGAACGACGCGGGTTGTCGGTTGCTTTTGTCGGAAGTTGACCATCCCGAAAAGCCGAGTACGATCGTGGGGAAATCCGCATTTTCTCCTGCTAGAGGGAGGAATACAATTTATGCTCGCGTTAAAAAAAACATCTGAAATTGCAACGAAAGCGCGCGAAAAGCTGGTCGCCCATCGAGTCTCTCGATAAGTATCGCGATTCTTTCATATTTCTATTATACATGACTCTATTATATATCTATCGTATTTTATCTAAATTTTATATAATATTAAAATACAAATAAAAGTAGCACAAGTAATGTCTATTAAAAAGTCTTTTAAAAACATTCTGTAAAAATTCTCTTTGATTTTTTATTTCAAATATTTTTATTCAAAATTCTAAATAAAAAGAAATTTTGTTTTTTTTATGCATAACTTTCTAAAATTGTATATATTGTATTTTATCCAAATTTTATATAATATTAAGATACAGATAAAAGTAGCACAAGTAATGTCTATTAAAAAATCTTTTAAAAACATTCTGTAAAAATTCTCTTTGATTTTTTATTTCAAATATTTTTATTCAAAATTCTAAATAAAAAGAAATTTTGTTTTTTTTATGCATAACTTTTTAAAATTGTATATATTGTATTTTATCCAAATTTTATATAATATTAAGATACAAATAAAAGTGATAAATAATGCCAATTCAACAATCTTTTAACAACATTCTCTAAAAATTATCTTTGATTTTTTATTTCAAATATTTTTATTCAAAATTCTAAATAAATAGGAACTTTGTTTTTTTTTTTTTTATGCATAACTTTCTAAAATTGTATATATTGTATTTTATCCAAATTTTATATAATATTAAGATACAAATAAAAGTAGTAAGTAATGTCTATTAAAAAATCTTTTAACAACATTCTCTAAAAATTCTCTTTGATTTTTTAGGTATTTTTATTCAAAATTCCAAATAAAAAGAAATTTTGATTTTTCTTGGTGCATAACTTTCTAAAATAACATTGTTTTATTGTATGCGTTTTCTAATGTTTTTTCACTCATACGAAGAGGAAAAACAGAGCTACTTAAATTTAAAATGCTAGATTTATAGTCTGAAAAAATTGAATAGCTTTTTCATTTTATCACTAAAAATCACAATAAAAAGAATACTACGTATACAACATTTTGAAAATATTGAATAAATAAACAAAGACAAATAATATATTTATCATATACTTTAAACACATAATTTATATTTTAACTTAATGAACAGATTGCCGATTGCTTACAATATAATAGCTTTATCAAAGAGAATTTTTAAAAAAATTCCCTGAATCCCAATAAAATTCCATAAAAATTCCCTAATTTCTTTGGTACAAAATAAATTTCTAAGAATTCCAGGTTTCTCATATTTTTTCATGGAGTAAACACCCTGTTATTACTATACAATAATTAAGATTGTCTAATTAATATATAAATTAATTATATAACATAATAAATTAAAATAGTTCGATTGACAATGTACAAAAAAAATTGCATGTAATGCGTTTATATATGAATATTATTCTCCGTATCATAGCGTAAGGAAATTTGTAAAATCTCGTCAAGAGATCTTGCTGGGAAATCATGATATTTCAGAGATATTTCACATGAAAGAGAGGACACGGAATATCTGAAGAACATTTTCGAGATACACTCTGAGATGTAATCGCCCCCCACATATCTACTTTGTAGCATATATTTATGACGTATTTCTTGAAACCTATTTTTTAAATAAAATTATCCCGCTAGCTTGATAAAATAAATAAATAGATCTCTCCCTCTCTCTTTCTCTCTCTTTATAAAAAAAAAAGTTTTAAACAGTCTTATTCATTTGATTTAATTTTCATTAATCATAACACATAAATAGAGATCACATCCTACAAATATAAGATACATATTTATGACGTTTGGTATGTATATGGTATACTTTCACTTCTCAAACGCGTCGCCTCTGATTTGAATCGCCGATAAACTCGCATTAATCGCTGCCTAATCCGTCGCACCCCACATTGATTCTGTTAATATAACACGATTACGAATGCGCGGCATTCATCATCGTGTATTATATTAATTACGAGGCGTCTAACAACGTTGCGCGTTCTCGCGTCGAGTGCCTATTAATTCGACACGATTCGAGCTTCATTAACGCGCGCACGTAAACAAAATCACGATCGCTGACCGGCTATTGCCTATCGCGATGGTATATCACCGACAAAAGCAAACCTGACGAACGATGCTTGCGACGACACGCGTCCATCACCGCGTATCGATTAGCAATTTTGCTTTTTCCGCCGCGCCACTCGTCGCGACATTGTGAGCTATCGCGCAGCGTTGAGCATCACCATCCGGTCAAAAGGATCGTTCGTTTTACCCATGCTGGATGGGAACAAATTTATCTTACGCCCGCGGACGTTGTCTTTCCATCGTCATCCTGTTATTCGAGTAAAGATATACACGCACTCCGGCTACATTCGTGTAAGAATAGCAACCTACGCGCGTGAGTGTAGGTATCTTGTATGTATGTACATCGAAAGATAAGAAGAAAGTCAATTCGATCAACAATTGTTACACTTTTTCCGATAATCTTTTCGAAACAAATTCTTGTCGAGAGAATTCGCTTTTGTATTGTATTACGGAAAGATCCTCTCGCGCAAATTTATGATATTTCCGAATATACTTTGAAAGATACATTATCACTAATAAAATAAGCAGAGATTAATTTTCGCATTAATTGTTTAATAACTCGCAATTTATCTCTATTTATTATTATCGTTTAAAAATAATAGACAATATATTAAAAAATTTATACGTAAATATATATAGTTCAAGGTAAAGGCTTAAATATAGGTATAATTTAAATGGCTCTAAAATTACACATTTGCGTGTCTCGCGAGATGAAAAGAAAATCTATTTACAATAGAAAACATTGGCATATATCAAGGGAAAGGGTTAATTTCCCTTTTTTCGCAAGGGCGTAACAGAAACGTTCTAATAATTTATGCAGCAAGGTTACTTCTCAATGCCACGGTAATTATGTTTGCCGGATTTTGCTACGGCGGTAAGTTAGTCGAAGGGCCGCGGCGAATTATCACGGGCCAATTAAGTTCGAGACGTTTCGAGGAAGAGAATGGAGAAGAGCGTTCTCAGGATAACTCTGAGAGAAGGAGGGAAAGAGAGGGGGGGGGGGAGAGAGAGAGAGAGAGAGAGCGAGCGAAAAGCCACGGCCAGGAAGACGAGTACGTACGAATTAAATTACATCTGGCAGAGTTGGCGCCCGATTACTTATTCAGCCCGCGTCATCCGCGACTCTAATCCAGATTAAACGATCGATCCCCGTGGATTAGCGCATAAAAAGCGGGTCGTCACAAGGTAGCCTGGATACGATGGTTTTGCAAATGTATGTATAGGTATCCTTTGCGTGCGTCTGTGTGTGTGTGTGTCTACTGCGTGACACGTGGAATACCATTGAACATACCGTGCCTACGCATACAATACAGCACACATACACGTAGAAGCGCAATTTTATCAATAACTAAATTTACGAGTATCAATTCTCTCGGTAAATCATCAATTTTCTATCTCAATTTAAAAAACGAAACATTCAAGAATGTGCGTGACAATCTGAAAACAAATGTTTAAACCCTTTTACCATCAGGGAGAATTGCGCTTTGTTAATTTATTTGAAAAGGATATTAAACTGCAAAATTTGCTACCTACAAAGCTAGAATTTTTTTTTACAAAAACCCTTGATTGTTTACATCTCGTGATGGTTGTGGTGTAAAATATGTATAAAGTAGATATTGGAAATTGGAAATATTCTGAATATAAATCTCGAAATATACTCGAAAATACGTCGTTCCATAATCGCATCGAACGGCGATGAAAGAATTCATAATATTAAAAATCGTAAAGTACAAGAATAAAAAAAGTCGTAAGAAAAAGAAGTCTTCACGTTACCACGTAATTTCCAATTTATGTTACTCCATTATATCCTGCATAATTAAAATGTTTACAATTTTCTTTATAATCCGTATTATATATACACGTACTATTATTGATAATAAGTGTCGTGGATTTATGACGTTGCGCAATTTGCCCGCCAAGATATCCGCCACTTTTGACACGCTCTCCTTCTTACGCGCGTCTCGCCAGTTAATATTAAAATTGGCAACGACTGGCTGGGGGCAATCAGATCGGCGGTCGTAAATTTATTAAGACGTGACGGCGCATAATACGATCCGATAGCGACGGAGAGACGCGATGGAGGGAATGTCGAACAAAAAGTAGTTTCGCAGACAGCGAGAGGAGAAAGAGGATAAGGGTAAGGGAGAAGAGAAGCGAGAGGAGGGAGAAGACATCTTAAACGTTTATCGGACATGCATAGCATACGTAGCCCGAGGCCGTCTCGAGAATGTTTCGCTCGGATAATGCAACCCCCTCTCCGCCTCCTCTCTTTGCCTAAACCTAAATCACGGAGCAAGTTCGAAAAATGTCAAGTTGGTTAATTGAAAAGTCCGAATCATTACGCCGCCGTCGACTTAATCGCGTGTGTGACGAATGGCAGGATACCGAGATACTGTAATTTTCGAAGAAGGATAGACCCCGATTTGCCGCGATCGATCGGATCGATCGTACCAGATGATCGTAAATCATACGGCACTTACAGGCGCCTGTTATTCACGACCGATTAAAATCGAGAACAATGCTTTGAACGAGATGATAATTCTCTGCGGAATATGCGCCGGACGCATGTGTATGCACGTGTATGTTTCAATTCAATTTGCGTATCGAGCTGTGCTTTAGCTGGGTGTCTCTTAGAGTGAAACTGGAAACTCACGTGTGCGCGAAAGGCAGATGTTCAGAATATTCGAGAATCGATGAGAGAGAAGCGCGTTTCGTTAAATTTTTTACCGACTTGAAATTTATTCGAGTCCTCGAGCGACTTTTTTTCTTATTAATTCACATCAAGAGTAAATTAATATCGATAACTATTGACGCGATTACGAATAAATTTCTCTCTTCGTGTTTCTCAATGTTTTTTGATTTGGAAATTTACTGTAAATTATTTAATTTACACACATTTAGCGATACAACGTTTAGTAAATTCTATTCGGTGTAATTAAAATTGGAGCGCCGAAGTTACGTAGTTGGTCATGCATGTATCACTCTTTGAATTGGATGTGACTTCAATTAAAGCAATTAACGAAATTACCGCTTTCGTTCCAAATTAAATGTAACATGAAATAATTATAATTAAAACAGGAGCGTAATTCCATCCACATTCAAGACATAAATCTATTCTGATTTATAATAAAATATCGTTCTACGATTCATAGTGTTAAATTTTGTCATCACATATTCAATTTCTCTGTAAAGGCAAGAATACAAAAATAAAATTTTGAATTCGTATTTCTTATACATAATTAAAAATACAAGATGAATAATTCCATTATATGTATATCTAAAATCTATTTTTTAATAAATAAAACTAAAGTATTTTGCGTGAAAGAGAAGCAAATACGTCAATTTGAAGTAAAATGTGCATTAATGGAATTTTAATTGAAAAGCTGAAGTTAGTACGTTAGTAGACTATAATTAATGTTAAAAAATAAGTTATAAAAAAATCAGAGATTTTCCTAGAATAGTACAGTCCAAATTGGGTAGAATACACGCGTGCAAGTTTTTGTTCACTAATTTAATATCGAGGATGCATCAAAATATAGACATCTATTTTTGACATTTTTTTTTAAACGAAGGTTTAAATAAGAATTGTCCTCGTTGATATGCAAATTAAAATCATTGGATTTTAACGTAGCTAAATTTAAATGCCCAGTCTCTCTATTTGATATCCGTTTCATATATTTTACACGGATATATAGGAATGCTTTATTTGTTTCACGCCTTTTTTTTAATATATATAATAATAGAATATTTAGACACGATATGTTCATATAACATAAAGAGATCTCACAGGATTAAGATAAAATATTCTATATATAAAGTAGGGTTATATATATATATATATATATATATATATATATATATATATATGTGTGTGTGTACGTTCTCGAACCAGTTCTCTTGTACAGCGAACCACTACTAATTAATTATTCGCATCATTCATAAGCATTCGCTCGAGTACGCATGAGTTGGCATCAGAGAAAGCATACAGAGAAGCATAATCTCATCGCGTGGCGCGTCGGTTTAATTCGCGCTCATTGACAGAGAACGGATTGTCAAAGCAGCGGCGTAACCGATGCCGTAACTTCGCAAATTCGCTCCCGTGTCTTAGCGAGGGTTAAATCCCAACCGCAGGCTGCGGTGCCGCTAATGTGGGCGTACATTAAAGTCATAATTAGCGACTAATCAGTGGATCAACGGTACATCCTGTACCGCGAATGCACGAGCGATCCTTCACTGGTAAATGCCGCTCTAAAGAACTGTGCGCTCGCGAAGTACTTCCTATTGATATCATCCGCATCTTGTTACGAAGCTATTAGCATTTATTATAAAATTCACGGCAAAAAAAAATTAAAAAAAAAAAAAAAAAAAAAAAAAGAAATCATCATTTCTTTATTGTTCATATTACGTGGAAAAAAAATTTTATGTAAAAAAATATAAAAATTATAGTAGAAAATTTCATGTAAACATCACACTTTTATGTGCTCCATTTGATTGATAACGAAATTGATATTATAATAATGATATATACAATGTTTAATAAATTTTCTTAATTACGTTGTAATTCTGACAGCGTCCTTCAACATTCGATTGATTAAAATTTTATTGAATCATCACGTATTATATTTAATAACTCGCCACAATTGATATTATGTCTCGTTTTCGTATTTATTATATCGTAATTAATATTTTATTGAAGCCTACAAACTGTATAATTTATTTTCAATTAATAATTGCAATCTTGATTACAATATCCCCTACAAATTCTGGATAATTATGTAAAAACATTTGATATTTATGTATTGAATCACGTTCTCGTGATCTTATAGAGATTATATATTATAATTGCGTATCATTCCTTCTTTTTTTTTTATACATATATAACTTTTCCATATAAATCTTAAAACTTATCGCCATCTTATTGTTAACATAACAGCGTCGCTATCGCAGGGATATTCTCTCCAGGAGAAACAATAGCTGAGGATAAGCCGGAGAAGGATTAAGGAACCTGTGTCGTGAAAGTATTCCCATCGAGATGTTCTCTCACCGTTATGGGTAAGCGCTACGACCGACAGTCTCCATTAGAGTCTCTCTCTCTCTCTCTCTCTTTCTTGTTCCTACCTTGGATACTTGCCGAGTTGAGTTTCGGCCAATGCGCGTGCGGTGAGAGGGCCCGTTTCGAAATTTGACAGCTCCTACCCTGTCACTGCCACTTGACTAATGGTTCACGTGATTCCTCTTGTTTATGACGGAAATAAGTTCGCGTCCCGAGAATGGATGCACTGTCATTAAGAACGTGAATACTTCGTAGACCATTTTAGTCGTGAGAAGATATACGTTCCTTTTTATATGAGAATCTTCGAAATTTGTGTATCAAGTGCCACTTGTATAATTGATGTTGAAATTAACCTTACATACGACCGTTCAGATACGCAAATGTCACGTAAAAATGTCGTCTGCCGTTTAACGATATTAAAGTTAATATTGCATAAATATTTATTCGTACATCGCGTGTGCGCGCAAGTCAATATCGTAGAAAATTTGGTTTATATTGGGCCTGCGTAACTTGATTGGATAGTTTAAATAATTAATAATCAAATAATAGTTACATGCGAGGCGAATCAAGGCAGAAATCACATTCTCCAATTTTGTTCGTTATCAAAACAGAAAATTTATTAAACTACACATTATTTATAATATTAATTTTAATATTAATTTTGAACCTCAAGTTTTTCCTACATACACAAATTATTATGCATATTGACCCCTTTTTTACTGTAATTTGTATATAAAAAAATAAAATGGAATAATAAGAGATAATAATTTCTATTTACGTTGTGATATATTTGAATTTATATATTATGAATATTCTGTGATTGATATCTATAATTTAGAAGTACTAATTTTAAGAGAATTTACTGAAATTCCTTACAAGTTCGATCAGTTTTTTTTTTTTTTTTTTTTTTTTTTTTTCCCTTTAAATAATCTCTGTTTCGTTATCTGCGTTTCTTAAGTCTATGGAACTTTCCTACAAATAGTTTGACCACAGCGAGATTAAAGACATTCTATATCCCGTTGCTTTGTACTGTGTACTTGGCTAACAGAGTTTGCAATCAAAGCGTGGCGTTAGTTTCTTGTCTGTATATTGCTTAAAACAATTTTCAACAACATCCTCTTAAATGATCTCCATGCCAAACAAACTTATTTTATTCGAGGTATCGCAAAGTTTAAGATTACGCAACAGAAGTCGAATCTCAAGTTTGATAAAAATTCTCCCTTTTGGTTTTACCGTGAAAAAAAAATATTCTTTTCATTATTTTACATCTACAACATTTTTATATGTACTAATAAATAATGTTACATGTGTTACTGCTACAAAGAATATTTTTTACGCGTGATGAACATTAAATGTCTAGCTTTACGCTAAAATAATAACAATGGATTATTATTGATTTAGCTTTGAATCTTGTTAATTAATTTATTCATAAAATTGATGACTGTTTTAATAGAATTTGTCTTTCAGTCTCTTATTGTTAGCAATACTTAATTCAAAGATCGATATCACTGTGTATTTGAAATGTTGCAATCGATGAATTTTAACAATTTAAATTAAAATCTATTTTAAATTTACAATCTGTGATCAAATCTATCTTAGATGGAATTCTATTTATAATTTTATCAAATAATAAAGACATATAATTATAAATTGCAGACAGATGGAAATTCTAGATTCGTTTAATATTGTAATATTACTATTCATTTGTTATTAGAATGATATAATAATAGTAGCAATTCGGTAAAATATTTGATAAAGTATTATAAATATAATAAAATTCAAATTGTATATAAAACTTGTATCAAATTTGTTCAAAATAGTTGTAACAGATAATAATTATGGATTCTAATCATAGTTTCATGTATTAGAACGTGATAAAAAAATTTTAAGTGACACATTCACATTTTTTAAATATTCATTAGTGATTCATTTAACGATAAACTCAACTTATTTTGCGCGTCAAATTATTTATATATTAATAGACTCAACAGAGAGAATTGCAAAGGGAGCGAAAGTGCGCGGTACAACGGATGTCCACTTTCTGCGAAGTTTCCAGCCGCGAAATTCGGACGTAATATCCCATCCAACGCCATCAAAATCTCTTTAAACAGCGCAAGGTGGTTGCCACCGCAAAGTGGCAACGGCTCAAAGGAACCAGGCAACAAAGACGCAAAAGCAAGGGACAATGTATGTGCACATAAGGACACATAAAATACGCCCGTCCGCACGAGCGTATTGATACGCAGACGTGGATGGTGTGAAAAAACTCTGTGAGAGCTACGTGATCGGTCCATACAAAAGTATGTGGAGGGATAATAAATCTCCCCCTGCCCTTTCACTCTCTCTTTCTCTCTCTTCTTATCCTTCTCGAGAAAAAGGGAGCTACACGGAGGATTGGAGTTTCATTCAACGAATGAACGGTACGCATTGTTACCCGTTAATTCTCCGACCGTGGATTTGAAAATGCATCACAATCCACTTCATATTTTTATTGAAAAAATATCTGCAAAGTATATTGAAAAATGCATAAAAAAGTGGCGCGTTTCAATATTTCTCTAAAATATTTAATAACATTGATAAGATGATTCTCTGTGTGGGATATTTAAATAATTTTCACAGATATTACAAATTTTATTATTTCAAAAAAATGTATATGTATATATATATATATATACATTAAAACTTTTATTAGAAAAAAAACTTTCAACAAGAAAAAAAATAAATCATCATGATTATAAAAGCAATACAGGAAATCTATCGATATTAAGATAAATAAGTTTGTTGTAAATATAAAGTACTTCTCTTTTGCTAATTAACATAAGTTAAGCAATCAAACAAGAGAGATGTTAATAAAAATATATTAATCGCAGAGTAAGTATTTTTATATTCGTTTTTTAAAAATCTTGTAAAAAATATAATTAGTATTTTATCTCCTTTTTAAAACATGTTTCTCTTTATCAATGAAATGTTTCTAAGATTTATCTTTCGAAAAAGTTTGACACGATATCGATGACATTCGAACAAAGATATCTACGCTGATTTTTTTTTATACATAGCTGATTCTTTATATTAATAAGTTCTTACGTAATATGGACACGCATAGACATTAAGAAATTTCATTTAATAATAATATTTTCATCCAGCAAGTCACTCCAGTGTTTCACGAAGAACTCGCATCGACCGGAATATTCATTCGTATCTGCCGTCGTCTGAGAAACTTCTTTCCGGCCGGAGCTCTCTGGCTTCCGGTACTACGAAACTCGCGAAAGCTCCGCCATCGACTCCGCAAGCTAACTCAAAGAATAAAATCAAAGAGACAGGAAGTGAGAGGAAGATCGCGATGGGAGGGTGGGTGAGGAGATGGGTTGGCTCAAGCGCGTTTCTTGGTAAAGGAGATTCTCTTTTCCACCGCTTGCCTCATCCTCTCTCCCTCTCCTTCTCTCTCACCCTCACCCTCGCCGTTCCCGCCCTCGTAATCCGCAGGACGAAGACGTCTTAATTGGGGATTAAGGATGAAAGAAAGCGCGGGTCACTCTGTTACGATAGCCGGCCGGTGCAGCTTTCCCAGTGACCCTTTCGAGATTAATGCCATGTATTTGTCCGAGACCTAACGATGCACTCTAGTTCCACTCAATCGAGAAAGTTCGAGCGTATCTTTGAGCGTTAGCGAGCAAAAAGGTAAGTCGCGTTCACGTGCTAGTGGAAGCTGTTCAGTAAATTGCTGTTCGCAAATTGCAAAGTTGGATATTAGGTCATTGCATAGGAAATGTCGCATTGTTTTTATAACAAAACTTACTTTTATAGAAAAAAAAAAAAAAAAAAAAAAAAAATATGCTGCGATAATCAAGTGTTAATATGTATCGGAAGAATTTGTCAATTTTGTTACGTATAATAGTCGTTTCAATTTTTGAAATGTAATTTGCAATCTTTCAAATTACAACAAATTGGCGCAAACGTATAAATGCGAAATACTACACAGAAAAAAAGTAAGTGTCAAATCAAAACTTATATATTCATATGAACGCGTTCATTGTTTCATACATGTATGTATACGCAACAATTTATAATCTTCTTAAAAGAATTTAAAAATCTTAAATTTCAACAATATTATAATCTTTTCTCAATATTACAATTGTCATTTCAAGAATAAAGTAATTATTTTAACTCTAAGAAAATTATAATCTTCGATTTGAACACGTGTTATTTTCTATCCAACATTTTTTCCTCTCCATTCAAGAAAATTATATTCTTAAATAATAAGAATATATTTTTCTTGGTCGAACTGTATAAAATGTCTTTGTCCAAGCAAATTTTTTTTTTGTTTAACGCAATATAATCTCATTTCAAGATTTACATTTTGAAACTAAAGATATTGTCAAAATAAGAATATTCTTTTTTTTTCTGTGTAGAAAGATGTTAGAATGTTAGTCCGAGACGTTAATCTTTAAAGATTGAGTCTAAGTCTGATCTTTCCTTAGGAAATGAAGGAATTTAGTTAGTTGCTTTTCCCTAACATTTTGATGCGCATGTAACATTTGTTATGTAACATTCGTTATGTAACATTCGTTGCGTAACATTCGCACACAGCGATCTGTAACTTGATCCTCGATCTTTAATGCGTTCACGAGCCAGGAGGCGTGATTATTAATGTAACTTTTGCCAGTGCATGTCAGGTGCTTCCCGCATAAACTCGCGTGTTTATTACTTCGTGTAAAGTTATATTAGAGTTCAGGCAAATGTGAATTAAAGCTCGGCTCGTCGCGACGGGAGCACGGACGGCGCCGGCGTGCAGAGAACGGCCGATCTCTATTTCTCGAATTCGATATCAGAAGCGCTTTTAACGAGAGTTTCTCGCTACTGACTACCACTGTGGCAATTGAAGGAAAATTCGAACCAGGAAGGTAACGAATTTCTCTAAGACGGAATATCTGCGATTCGTAGATAGATGAATATTCCGAAAACTACCACCAATGAATTCCCGTCGCTCGGTCGCAGAGAATTCTCGAGAAAATGCAAACATAATTATTAAATAAAATCATGAAAAAGTTTTACGTTATTTACCCGATCGAAAAGTTGTTTCTTTTCTATTACAAAGTTATACTCTGGAAGATTTGATATTACTGTGATTTATATTTATTGAATGTTATGTGTAATTTCTTCATTGCAGTCTTTGCCTCTTTCTCTATAAATTTTAAAGACATATTGTTTTATACATATAAAAAAAATATTTCGCCAATTTCCCGTTTGTTTGTTTCTTAAAATATTTTACAACGCATTTTCTTCGAGATATACACATGACTCAATAATAAAAAAATAAATCATATTTAATTTGCACATTTATACCGCATATGTAATATTGTAATGTTGTAAAGAGAGAGAAAAAGAGCAACTACATTTATTTTTCAAAAGATCGCTTTATACCAAAGTTTGAATCAGATAATATAATGAGTATGAATGCGAGAACTTTACGTTTCGTTTAAAAGAAAGTTAATATCGTGAATTAACGCATGGGTTAAAAAAAAAAAAAAAAAAAAAAAAAAAAAGAACGAAAGAATAAAATTACGGCACCAGTACCTTCTGGCTACTGACGTACATTTTAAATATTCGGAATCATTTTCGCGGAATTTGTTTTTTCTTTAAACTTTCGTAAACTTTCCGCTGACGATCGATCCATTTTTCACAGATCAATATAGAGAAGGAGCGAGGCGTCGGTTTTGCAATATGAAAGAAAAAGAAAACTCTGACGTCGGGGGTGCGCGCAAAAATGCTCTATTTCCATTGCAATTAACAAACTTTCTGAATCTGTTTGCCAGAGAAATTTTCCCAATTTTTCAGAGCTCGCCGCGAGATCCGAAACAGCGTATCGGTCGTAAACAACTAATAATCCTAACTGGATCTAACTGGTATAGTGATTCGCCCGAGGGAAGAAGAAGAAAAAAAAAAAAAAAAAAAAGGAGAAAAGGCTCGAAACGCTCGCTCGCTTTGCTAATTAGCCCTCTCTGATCGAGCCACGGCGACGACGAACTTTTGCCCCGGGGTCTGCCGGTAGGTTTCGCCCGGGTACGTTTTAAACGCGGGGAGACGAGGGGAGAAGGTGGTTTAATCTTCGCGGGATGTACCCTGCTGCTTGTATACTCCGGGACTCTCGTCGTGCGGGCGCGGAGGGACAATTCGACGAAGTGTTAACGCTGCGGCTCGCAAGTGCAAGTTGCGTTAACCGCGCTTAATTGCGCGCAATTACCCGAAATGGCAAAGTAACGACCGGTTGCCTGGCCTTCCCGTAGCCGCGCGCTACGTCTGACGACGACGTGGCATGCCAACCCCCGCTTTTTCGCAAACTCGCTAACACGTCCCCTCAGAACCCATCCCCCTTTTCTCCCTGTCGCTTACGGTAAGATTAGTCGACTGAAATTACTGCTAATTTTTGCGACTAATTTGCGAAAAAAATATCTATACCATAATAATCGAGTAATATTTTATCCAACGTATTTGTTTCGCGCGTTAAAAAAACTCCTAAACATTCTCGTACGAAAAGAATGCATGGTTTTCATTTTTTATTTATTTATTTTTTTTTTTTTTAACAATTGATCGCATTGTCACAAAATATTTTCTTTCTTTATGTGTAGTAATGATTAAAAGATTTCAAATATAAAATATAAAATTGATGAAATAAAATTCCTTGTGCGACAATCGTATAATTTTTTTCATTTGAGTGCTTAAATTCAAAAAAGCTAATATTTTATTTTAAAAATCTTAAAATTTTTGCAATATAAATAATTATAACGTAAAAGACTCAGTATTAATATAATAATAATTTTTTCTAAATAATTTTCAAGAGAAAAATTTGATAAAAATAAGCATAGTGATTATTTTTCAATCCCCTAATTGTTTACAGCTACAAGTTTCAATTGCAGCTATTTTCGAAAAATAAGAAGAACTCTTGTCTCCGCTCAATTACAGTACAGTCTTGCAATTAATGATCTGCTGTAATCGTTCTGGATTTGTCGCCTTCATTCGAGGATGAAAAACCGCGCGACATTTCACGACGTAAGTGCACTTGTTATTTCGCCATTCCCGGTAATTGCGCGCAATTAAGCTGGGTAGTTAAGGGCGCCAGGGCTGTATGCATGTATGCGGACACGATCAGCACTCTTGGCCTTTTGAAGGCCGGCACTTTTGTGAAAATATTTTCATATTATGTAGCTTTAGATTTAATTTCCGCTAAATTTTGCGTCGCACATTTTTCTGCCCTACGGTTCTCATCCTTTGTGAATTATCATCCTCGAAAAGAATGTTGAATATAGAAGACAAGCCTCATTTTATATTATTTTTTAGAACAAGTAGTGGTAATTAAACTATTTCTCTACAAATCGCATTTCATTTATCGCATTACGTTTTTTTAATTTCTGAATATATAGTATAAGAGTATATATATATCTCAATATACATATACATATTAAAGTTATACTGCACACAAGTTTGAAACTGGTCTTCGCCTTCTAAATGAAATCGGCAAGTTTGCATTCGGATAATTTCGAATGCAAATTCGACTCGATTCTCTAATCGTATTTCAGTCGTACGATTTCAAAAATTCTTGCCGCTGTAGAAATATAAATAAGCAAACGATGTTGCATCGCGTTAGCAAAATAAATAAATAAATAAATAAATAAATAAATAAATAAATAAATTGATGTAAAATAAGACGAAATATCCACGTTGGCAAAAGAGTAACAATAAAATTCAATAAGATTGGACTGAAGCTCTTTCATCTAGCATTGTACTTAGATTATACGTCCTGCCCAGCCCATCTTGCACTCTCGCACCTTGTTCGCTGCACGCTTACCGCGAGGGTCAAACGACGTTAACACTTCAGCGAATTGTCCGGTCGAGTGCCCCGCAATTCGCAGACTGATCTAAAATTGAGATCAAGGATCGAGGCGTCTCTATCGACTCGTGCTTGTACCCGCTGATCGAGAAGCTCGCCTTTATTCCAATTGGTGCTCGTTTAAGCACCCGGTCAAATGCATTTGCATTCGAACTTGTACGTTGCGACTTTCGACGTTATATTGTCGCCGCTTTCTGTTCTTGATTGAGAAACGCGACACTTGAGAAGAGTCTTTTATTTTTTACGATTACGACAATAAATTAAATTCTGTCCGCGCGATCAATTCTCTTTTCTACATTTTATTGATTTAATTTTAACTATATGTATATAATATTCTTATATCTTTCTATATAATATTTCATGATTTAATTGATATATTTTTTCATAGGCTATGATGTAATCAAAATATACAATACTGAATTGGCTCTATAAATGAAAGATATGATAAAAGTTAAGAAAAAAAGACTAAAAAAAATGTTCTAAAGGAATTAAATTATAACATTTTTTGTTAATAAACATGGAACAGTAATTACATTTCTTGGTCAATTCAAATCTTTTTTACGGCACGCGCGCGCAAATATTTGAATAGAGATAGAGATTTGATAGAGGCTGCAATATCGCTGATACTTGACCGAGAATCGTACGAGATCAAGTTTGTCTGAAGCTCGTGCGAGTTTTTCGTCGAAGACGACAAATCCAGAGCAATTAAGAGTGGCCATTAGTTACGAGGCCATTTTCGCTGAATGGAACACGAAAGAGCTGCCTTAAGCAGCAGTTCATTGAAATCTAGGTTAACACTAGCAAATTTATCCTGCCAGCTATTCGTCGTTAGATTATTCGCTGCCGCTACTGTCATATTTAAAAATGGACTATTATTTCAACCTCGTGAACGAATCATGCTTTGTCTGATTTTTTAACGACGACAAGAATTTATAATTATCTTGCTACAAGAGAAAATTTATGAAAACTGCAAAAGGAACTAATAGAAATTTATGTGAAATATCTCTTATACTTTTTACGATTTCAATGGCTTTCTTATAGAAATCCAATTTAATTTTCGCGCGTAGCGAAGATATTGTATTCGTTTCGAGAGATAATTAAAAGATCGACGTGATTACGCGCGTGCAACACATGTATTAATTAAATAAAATTGCATATTATGCGGATTGCGTAATTATTTGCGCTGATAATTTAATATCATGACATAGAGAAAAAAAATTACTTTAAATAATACAATTTTTAATCATTAAAATGATAGCCGATTAAATTTTACGAGAATATTTCATACATCATAATTTATAATAAACTATAAAATATATTACAACGCTATATAATTAACTTTCTCTCTCTCTCTTTCTCTCTCTCTCTACTTGTATAAATAAGTCATATATTATCGAAATGTTTACACAAAGAATCGCGCGAGTGAAAGTATCGTAGCTATCGCCTTCACATCTACAAAAATTTCATTCATGATCGCGCGTTATCTTGAAATATCAAGACAGTCAAGTGACGTAATGATTTCCTTATATTAATTTTAATGCAAGTTCTCCGAACAATTTAAAGTTTTCCTAAAGCATCATAGAGAGATCATTATTTCTCGCAGCTTTCCAAGTTCTGACATTACCGTGTATCTTTGCAACTAAGCTTCAAATTAAAACTTTACTAAATTCTAATGGTGTTCGTTATGCTCATTTATATGATACAATAAGACAGAAGAGCGATATAACACGAGGCACGGATTAAACAAGTCTAATCCACAGACGCGGCGATCTCGCAATGCGAGCTTAATTACACTTAATCAGCCGAAATGAGGAAATAACGAGTTCATTCGAGGCTCATTCTGCGGTTAAATGCAGTCGTACGCGGTTTTTCATTCTCGAACGGTGACGCTATAACTCAATGTAATTGCCATAGGCAGTATTTAAGGAGTTTTCTTTCTGTACGAAATAACCGTAAAAAAAATTTATTTGAATGAACTAAAGTCGATCTCTCAGGAATTGTTTTCGCAAAAATAAAACTCACGCAATTAAATCATAATAAGCATTTTCAAAAAATTAATTTTTTTTTTTTTATTTTCTATTTCTTAATATGAAATAAAAACTCGAAATTTTTACTTTCATTTTTTTCCCTCTAGACTTGATTTAATATAGTTTTGCTTGAAAAAGTGCAGTGCTCTTATTTTCCGTTAATCTAACATTTTATATAAGTACTGTTTAAGAGTTTTATAAAGTGTTTTTTGAAATACTATCCAGGTTTGTCGACAATTCATATTTTCCGTGTATTCTTTGTTTATGTTTGAACGGAAGATATGTAAAACTCTTTACATTCAACTCGCGTTAAAGCAGAAAAGTCCTAAGACCTAAGGTGAACTTTTGCGATCGTAAAATGTACGAGTTCTACTTTTAAAACATTCTTAAGAGTCGTCGATTCTCGTCGCAAAATTGAACGAGCTTAATAACAGGCGACGTGAATCGGTCGGTTTACCAGAAAAAAAAGACCAGGGACCATCACTCCTACGAACGACGGGCGTCGTCGTTGTCGGAAATCCGAGCAATTAGACGTGCCACGGTGCAAATGTCAGTTACGAAACCGTGCCGTGTTGAATGAAAGGGCGACAGGGGGGAGGGGTGTCGGGAAATGTTTTAAAGCGAGCTTTATTGAAATCTGGGTTAACACTCGACTGACTCAACTGTCGGTCGAGTTGTGCAGCTTCGCTTCTCGATCCACTGCGCTATCATCAGGTCCTGTTCGGGTCCCGAGAGAATAAAAGCCGCTAGGAAGGGCTCGGGCAAATGCCCATGATTCCCCGCGCCCACGCAAGAGTAGCGTAATTACCGATGTTGGCAATTAAGGAGCGCACTTTACGTTTCGCGCCTTCGTCGTCAATTAAGTGACTCGACGGCGGACCACGACCTCATTCGTTGAAATGAACATAAGGGCACGTTGATGTTATCGATATATCTCGAGCATGATATTTTCTATCCAATTTCTTAATAGTTCTAGAAGCTGGAGAATTTCTCTTCGACTCTTACGGATATTTATGACAAAATACAAAAGAACCTAACCGCAAGAACTTTCATTCACTATTAAGAAAGTAACAAAGAACTAATTCTATATAAAAAAAAAATTCAAGAATATATGTTTTATAAACGTGGTATATTAATTTTAATTAAAGTTATGATTTATGTTACTACCTAGTTAGTGTATTGGTAAAAAGCAAAAATCAATTTTCTTTCGAAATTGAATTTATAAACAAAATTTAAAACGAATATGAAATTGTTTGTTTTACTCTTTTGCTAATCAATTTTGCATACTTCAAAATCTGTGTTAATAAACTACCAGCAGTAACACATATTCTACGTATAAAAATCTCTTTCCATTGGTTGCATGTTAATATATTGTATAAAATTTTTTTATAAAACACATTTTGTTACTTCTTTCAATTTTTAATAATACAATATGTTCTAGTTTACAATATTCTAACGTCTATAATATATTTTGTATTAAATTTTTATGTTATCAAGTTTTTATATAAAATTACAAATTTTATTATAATTAATTTTTTTATAAAAATCTCAAATAAAATAACGCCTTGCACATTGAATCATATACACATAAATGGTTTAAACAAATGTATTTTAATGTATATTATGTTTCTAATTTTATTGATCAAGCACAAAGAGAACGGAATTGCTGCGTTTATATGTATATACAAGCGTGGTATAAAAAAATAAATTGATTCTAAATAATACAAAATGCAAATTCCATTAAGCGAATGATGCAATATAAAAGTGACGACAAACCATCCAAAGCTCTTTGAGCCCTCATCGGTTGCCAAAGTTTTCACGAAAATCCCAACAATACCGTCTCGGGTCACGAACTAGGCAGGTCCGCTTCATCAGCCCAGAGAAGTCGATTAATTCAATTAATTCAATCTGGTAATTGCTTCCCATCGATCTTGGCCTGCGAAGCCGGTATTACCTGACGATATATACCTATATATATATCCGACCGACGGCTTTTTCTCGATTTTCTCGCCCATCCTTTCCTTTCCGTCCTTAGCCAAGAGACAGTCGCTTAAGGCTTTAAGGTATCAGCTTCGAGAAACGCAAGAAAGACTAAATCTTGTTCCCTTCTATATTCTCATTCTATATACGCCACGTTCGCGGAGAATAATCAAAATATAATATAATTTTTTTAAAAGATTATAATTCCAATCAAATTTAAATCGTGGTAACATAATGATGGAATAATTGGAATATTTTTTAGAAAGTAAATTAAATCATAAAAGTTTAATCATGCAAAAATTGATAATTTATTATAAAGTAAATTAAGTTATAAAAATTTGATGAAATAAAAATTGATATTTTTACATTTTTCAAAATAATTTTTTTGTTTAAATTAGTTTAACAATAAGTGCGCTAAAAATATAAACGTTACGAATATTTAAAAAGAATGTTGAAACGCACTTTTTCTCTCTCTCTCTCTCTCTCTCTCCCTTTCTCTGTCTTGTCTGAATTTTTCGAAAATAAACTTTTATATATAATAGTACAAGCGTAATATATTTTTTATATTAATGTTTAAATTAATATAATCTAATATAGCGTACTAAAGATTACATATGTACTAAATGGTAGAGGTATCTATCGTTAAATTTTCCTTCATCGAACACACACGCGCAATAATCACATTTCGCAGAATTAGTCTTTTAATATCTATTACATTTGGCCTGAGTTAATTTGCAAATAGTGCGGGAGGCATTTATCGAATTGTTACGACACAGCAAACGCGGCGAGCTTCTAATTGCTCATAACGGATCTTGTTTTGCATTGCCTACATTCTCATTGCCGAAACATCGAGACGAGGAAACTTTGGCGAAAACGTAAAGTCGATACGGGCGAACGATGCGTTTCCTCGAATTTCCCGCTTATACGAGCTAATTCTCGTCGAATATTATTTTGCGCACATCCGAGATGCACTTGTTCCGACAGTTGTCGCACGAAGAATTCGCAAAGTTGGCAAACACTGCAGCTAAAAATTGTTTTTTTCTTTCTCTCTTTTCTTTTCTTTTTTTTTTTTTTTTTTTTTTTTTGTTTTATTTTAAGGCAGAGCCATTGTTCGCAGGCATCGTTCTACACAGGCGCTGTTTCGCGAGATGCCACTTTTCACAGCCGAGCGGTTTATCAGATTTATCTTTCCTCTTTTTTGTTTAACATCATAATAGCAAAGTTGCCACGAAAGAGATTAAAATTGTCGGCAAGTTCATGTGTTACGCATTAACCTGAATTATAAATTTGACTTTAGTAATGTATGTCACAAGCATACAACTTTGCTCATCAACGCGTGTGAGGCCAAAGTAAAGAGAGCGCGCTGTATCGGTTAATTAGATTAATTTGCCCGATATCCGTTATAAAATATGAATTAAAATATTCTTTACGTAATTTGTAGTCGGAGGAAGAGGCAGAGTTGGGAAAAGATCTTTATCAGGAATTTCACACTTGGTGTCTGATTTTTTTTTTTTTTTTTTTTTTTTTTTTTTTTTTTCGAGTTGCGGCATCGTCGTAGTTAAAAAGTTCGCGCTCTGAAACCGTCGAATGCAGGCGACGGCACGAGAGTTCCTTAGATTATGCTAATAGGACTCTCTCTCTCTCGCTGTACTCGATAACTAACTGGATCAAAGTTTTCAATTAATAACTTGTCACCGGCGGCGATACCTTACTCCGAAACTTCGCGCATTACTCCGTGCATCAAATCGGCCCTCGTTACAGTATTTTCGACAGGAAGGTTCCCGTAGGTAGATCACGCTGCTAATTGGCAGCTCCTCCGATCTCGCCGTGGCAAGTTTGTGTTGACGTAAGTTATTACCCGCTTATACACTGATTATGTCTAATACTTGCAAAACTATCATATTTAGACAAATATGTGCAAAAACGATAATTTATTATCGTTACTAACAATAAATATATCATTTACAGTCACGTCAATTTACTTAATTGAGATATTAACCAAATTTTTAATAACTATCCGCTTTATTTTGAAATTATACATTTACAATAAATATAAAATGTTATTCGAATAAATCCATATATTTAATATAAATTATTTAGACGGCTAAATATTGCAGTTAATATATTTTTCGATCATTACATATGTTTTCCTTTTTGTTTTATTGCAATTTTAAAAAGCGTGTTTCCGTTTGCCTGAAATATAAAAAAAAAAAAAAAAAAAAAAAAAAAAAAAAATAATTTTTTTATATTCTAATTAAAAATCAAATTTCACTACATACTATGTTATATGTATATTTTTAAAAATTTAGAAAAATTATTTTAAAAAAATTTAAATCGAGATAGTAATCGATTTTGATTTGTATATGTATTTTTATTCGGAAGACACATGGGTACACGTTCTGTATGCAGCTCTCGTCTTTTCGATCCTTCGATTTTTATTCAACAATTTAATCCATTCCGTTACTTACGAGTGTTATTTCGGGTACGCATTCCACGCGCGTAACCAATACTCTCAAGACATCGTGATTACGATATCGTTCGCTGAAAATCGCGTCGACGGGCAACGTCATGCATTCGGTACACGTAATCGACGGCGGATGTAGATACCCGGCAAACACGGAACGCGATTCGTTTTAGGATAAAAATATGAAAAAGCAACTCGCAACAAAAAAGAAAAGAAAAGAAACAAGCCAGGCGCGACACAGTAGCGTCGTGTACCGCGAAATAATCCGTCGCTGCAAACCGGTGGGAATAACGCAAAAAAATGTTACAACACCAAAATATCATTTCTCGCGACATATACGGTGGCGTATGATTTCAACCCTCGAAAATGGACTCGAGAATATCTTCTTCAGAGTGTTTGCGGAAGCATTGAGAATTCCCGCGAGAGACTGTGGATCTTAACAATAGCGGATGTTGGTGAAGTTTGGAGAATTATTCATATCTACTTAATACTCGACTGTCGCGTGATTGTAAATTTGAATTGTCTCGCAACTCGGTTGATAGCCCTCGATCATACTAAAGCTGTACAGATTTTGTAAAAAAAAAAAAATTTTCAATTCGTGAATATTTCGATTTATAAATTTTTTGTTCAATGTGATTCCTTTCATCCGCTTATTTCTAAATACTAATGATTTATTTTTTTATAAAGCAATCTATACAAATAATTTTAATATTTACGAGAATTTAAAAATTATACTATTATATATAATTTTTTAAGTTAATTTAATAAATTTAATTTTTTATTTTTTGTTTTATTAAATACAATAAATTATTTAAACTCTATCTATGTATGAACAAAAAATTCTCAGTTTTTGTGAATATTTCCATTCAAAACTTTTGAATCAATAATCTCTTTTATTATTATTTTTTCTATAATAGATATGATTGTTTTTTTCTAAAATAATCTATAAATAATCTTGATAATATTTCAATATTTTTTACTTGTTTATGCAATTATATAATTCTTAATTATTATAATTACATTCATATTTTTCATTTTGTATAAAGTCAAATGGAATAATTGAAATTTATGAATAAATGACAAACAACGCACATAATAATCTTTTGAAGATAAAATTAATAGTTAATGATGACTAACAAATATATGTAAATACTCATTATTTCGTATGTACACAAGAGAATCGTCAATATTTCATTATCAGAAAACACCATTATACTCACACATACTGCCCCATTTATTCGCCAGTTTCAATTATCACATTGAACGTTATTAATTATAATCATCTTTTCACTAGGTGTAAAATTTGATAAATTAAGCGTTGAAAAACCCATCTAAATACGTTAATGAGAACGTTTTGATTCCAATTCGATGGAAAAAGTGAGATAAAAAACTCTATCTTGTTAGAGCGAGCACATCGCGTGATTCCGCACGTAATTATTGCACGCTTTTTACACCGAGCTTTGATTTCTTTATAATTTTTTTACTTTTAAATACACACACGAACGTGTACACGATAATAATCGACGATGATCATTATGAAAAATTCAACGAAAATCGTAAAGTATAAACTTTATAAAACATATACATTTATCATCAAATAACGCAATCAATTATTTTTACTGACAATTGTGAATAATGTGCATATTTTATTATATTTTACATACAACATGTGAAACGTAGTAAATTGAAAAAGACTTTTAATATATAAAAATAAGTCGAAAATGTAGAACAAAAAGTTGCGAAAAGTTTGATTTTAAAAATTGAACAATTCATAACATAATTATGTTCATTTGAACTTCATCATTTCTAATGACTTTTGTTATACAGTATCAAATTTATCTCTTAACAATATTATATATATTTAAAAATATTATATTAAAGAAATTATTGCACGCTTTTTACGCCAAGCTTTCATTTCTTTGTGAATTTTTTTACTTTTGAATACACGCACAAACGTTTGCACGATATCATCATCATAATAAAAAATTCAACGAAAATCATAAGTATGAACTGTATGAAACATACACATATATCATAAAATAATGCAATTAATTGTTTTTACTAATAACAATGTGCTTCTCTATTAAAATTTATTTAAATAATTACTTTATACGTAATTTTTCCACTGAATTTTTCGAAATAAAATATTAAACTTTTATGTAACAATTTCCAAAAAAACTTTTACATTCTATATTTTCAATGTATTTTTGCATTGTCTCTTTTTGATTATACTACATTTCCCTAGACATTTATATACTGCGTATTTCATATTATATTTAAGTATCATATATCTATACAATAAATAATTATTTCTATGTATACATAACAATTAAAATTTTATCAACTGCAAACTACTGTTCAATTGTCTCTTTCAATTATACTATACATACATTTTCCGAGATCTACTATATATGTATTATATATATATTTAAATATTTCATATACCTATATACAAAATATCGACTTATTTTCTATAAAATATAACAATTAAAATTTAGTTAATTTCTGCCGACGATTTTTTTAGCATTTCTTGCTAGATTTTAAGCGCTTGAGAGTTTCACAATAGATCTACAAAAAGTTATATGCATAAAAATTATTACAAAATTAAACAAATTAAATTGCCAAATTAAACATTGATCATACTTCAATATTTCGAGTTTAAATGATATTTTGTGTTATTCTGTAATTACTAGTAATTTCCAGAGAGAGTTTTATACGTAAAAATTATTCGAATATTTATTAGACAAATTTAGATTGCCCGAAACGCCAAATATATATGAATACAGTGGATGAGACTTTGGTAGTATTTTAAATAGTATTTAGACAGTTCTATCGACTTATTGAGATTTCGTGTCAGTCTGTAATGACTTAATTTCCAGAGAGGATTATGTAAAAATTATTAGAATACTTATTAAATAAATTAAATCGGCTGAGATGTCAAACGAGATGAGACGCTAATCATATTTTAGTTGTTCTATCAACTTTAAATGAGATTTCGTATTAATGAGATTAATAAGATTTTATGTCGTTTTGCAATCATTTATATTTAGTATTACTTTCTGAACAGAGTTCTAGGTATGCGTAAAAATTGTTAAAATATTTATTAAACAAATTAGATCGCCGATATTATCATCAAAATCATTTACGTCCAGCGTGTTGGATCATCTAATTTGTATGATTAATACAAGTCTATAATTTTTACGCATAGAACTTTTTGTTCAACTATTGCGCACTCTCAAGTGCTTAAAATCTGACGATGCTAAAAAAATCGTCGAGAAACAAAGTGAGACGCAGCGTGAACCCAGCATATCTGTTTCGATTTTTTCCCGAGTCATTATTTTAATAACCGGAATATTATTTGTTTCTATCAAGAATTTTAGAATTATTAAAAATAAAGCCACGGCTCTCAACAATTAATGAGTTTCCACGAAGTGAAAGGTCAGCTTCATACACACTCAAATAGAATGCATAAAATATGCTATGCAATAACCGCTCTAAAAAATTAATTTCGCGAATAATACATAAATTATAATAAATTACCTCGTATGTAATAAATTGCCTGATTACTCCCACAAAGCCCGATGTTATCCCAGGCCTGCTCATTTTCTCCTAATCCTTCGTTGATGTATTTTCAAAAGCACTCGCAAAACACTCGCGCGACATTTTGCACTCCCGACTTCGATATATACATATAACGTTTATAGATACACGAAACGTCACCAAACATCGCGCGCGAGGTTCACTCTTTCCCTCCTGCCCCTTCTTACCACAATACCGAATCACCTCTTCCGACGAATTCACGATCCTTAGACACGTCCCTTGACACTCGCGAGTATTTGTCGACACTCGGGATACAGAGGAGTACCTTTGTAATGTTACAAAATGCGCGATGCTTGTCGGTCGAGCAAATGGCCGCCGAAATACACAACGGCGTATGAAAACAAGGCGGCGAGACAAAGTTGTAGAATAATCTGGAAATATCACCGGTTGCGACTATTGCAATTATTCAAATATTTTGAGGCGTAAACAAATACATAACAATTCATTAACAAAATCATTAACAAATAATAGAACAGATATATAATTTATCATCTTTATAGTATGTATGTACAAAAGGTGATAAATGTCTTTACATATGAATTTATACACAATCGGAACAAAGACATTTTCTATACACATATGTATATATACAAAATATATAACTGTATTGATATGTACATAAATTTATTTGTAAAGGTTTTAATGACGCCATCCATATATATGCAGAATTAATTGATTACAAACAAGTGAAAATATGAGCGCCTCACCTCGGTACTTACATATCCGGACGATTAATTAATTTTTACGCATAGAACTTTTTGTAAAACTATTGTATTTTTCAAGCGTTTAAATCTGGTAAAAAATGCTTAAAAAATCATCAGCGGATAAAGTAAGCAGCGTGAATTTAATATTTTGATTTGTCTCATTGAGCCATTTTCTTGTTTAATAATCAAAACTATTTATTTAATCAAGAACTCTAGATCTATCAGAAATAAGGCTAGAACTCTCAACAATTAATGAGTTTCCACAAAATAAGACGTCAATTTCACTCACACAAAGTTTGCTTAAATTGCAAACCATTGTTCAATTACACGACATAAAATCTACTATTACCATTTTCGTTATTGCAAAACCGTATAATTTAATACCGCAGTAAACTTTAGTTTTTGTTTATGATTTATACTGAATGATAAAGATCGCCCGTAAAGATCGACGGAAAGAGCTTTAAAGCCATTCACAATAATTACTGGACGGCGTTCGCGGGGCGGGCAAGTAGCTGGAGTAGACGCGACAATGTAATCCGCGAAAATCCGATTTTCCTCAGAAGAAGAATGATTTACATAAACCTTTTACCGGAAACGGAGAAACGGTATTACGTCGAGTTAAGGGGGCGCAAACGAGGGGCGCGAGCCGCCGCCATGCGAGCGAAACTTGTTACGTGAAAATATGAGGAAACCAGGAAAAGGCACGTAAAACGTCGCGCCATTGTCGGCACGCGTTTTCGGAAAAATAAAAGCGGTGACGGCTGCAAGCTCGAGAAGGGAAATTTCATTTCGAACTGACGCTCGCGAGCGTCGTAAACGAAATTAATACAAGACAAGTGCTTTTATTGCTCGGACGTTGGTTTCGTCGAGCGATTCTCTCTTTGCCTTCGTCGCGAACGCGATTAATTTCTCCTGTTGTTCTTCTTGATTACGCTGCCGCGATAAACGAGTAAATGTTGCTTTATATTTGCTGAAAACGAAACAAATTCTTTGCATTTACGACGATACATATATATATATATATAATCGACGTTGATATTCAAATGAAAATTTAGTGCTGAAATTTAAAACTAGTTGGAGTCATGCACAGCTTTATTATAAGTCTAAAGCATATGTTTATCCTATTTTTTGTAAAAATTAACTTTAAAATAAAAATTTCGGAAACAATTTTTCTCTAACTTTTTATTTTTCATTCATCCAATTTTATTTGATTTTAATAATCTTATTATAATATTATTTACTATATTTGAAATGTTAATTTTAAATAAAAGAAAAAAAAAAAACATTTCGCTAAATAAAATTCAACATTATTTATGCAGAATCCTTAATTTAGTTCAATCGTTATTATCATAATTATTATGCTTGTTGTTATTATTATACGCCTTGTACATTTAGGTTAATACATTCTATCCGTTTTGCAACGTTCCCAAGGTAAATCTGCATCACATTTATATATGTCGTAAAAGGAATGCGTCTACTATGCTTTTTATGGCTCTCGTGCATCTGATTTTCCCGAGAATTTTTCTTAGTCCAGCGTACATCGTAGGTTACAACAAAGGATGCTATCCATCCGCCTATTAACCGACCCGTAAAAGCGGCATTTACATTTTTGCGAGAAATTGGAGGGGCAGAAAAAGAGAAAACGAGGAAAGACCGCGCGCAGCCCGCGACCTGATGCAGGTGCATCCCCCGCAGCGAAAGTCATAAAAGCTCAGCATCTTCATCGTGACACAGGCAAGCCACGCATTTTATTTGCGTATACCTCGCACACTTTTTCGCACGGCGATAAACAGAACGAACGTGGAGTTTACGACAGAATCGTTATCTACTTTCTTCCTCTCATCCCTATCTCTCTCTCTCTCTCTCTTCTTGACGATGAAAACGAAGAGAATCGGATAAAACTCACTCTATCCGCTCGGAAATGAGATGACACGCCAAAAAGCGAGAAAGACGTTTGATTTCTTCTCTCCTGCACGTGTATATCGAGTAGGATAAAGAGGGCGAGTTCTCTCTACAAAAGTCTCCCGTACACATTTATACTTAAGCGAGTGTAAAGTCGCTTTCTCTGCGATAGCTCGCCGAAAGAATATTGTCGTCGTCCGATCGTATTCGAATTCGAATATCTAAACGCACGTGTTTTCTCACGAAAACTACGCGATTAATATAAAAAAAAAAAAAAAAAAAAAAAAAAAAAAAATTCATCGCAATAGTTTTCAATTTTTTTTTTTTTTTTTCATTTTTTTTTTCTCCAAGTACTATTTCACCTCAATGAAATCCGGTAGCGCATATTATATCCATATACCGAGCGACCTGTGCATCGTCGCTGTAAATCTCGCTTGGAGAGATGACTGTAAATTAACTCTTTTGGCGAACGCCGGCGAGAGAATCACGCGAGTTCCATTCAAAACGACCGTGCTGTGTGCTCGCGGTTTGAAAATTTTTTCCATTTTTTACGTCGTTAGAAAGTGCATTATTCCGCGCGCGCGCCACTAGATGCGCGCGTGCGTTTGACGCATAGATAAACGGGTATCAGGGCGGTTCGGTGAAACGCCGTTAATCCTTTGTTTCTTCTTTTTTTTTTCCTCCCTTTCTTCCTTTCTCTCATTCATTTTTTTTTTTTTTTTTTTTATTTTTAACTAACGAAACTCCCATCGTTCTACACTGGTCGATGAAGCGCCGGACGAAACACGTCGGAGGCGGCGCGGATTATTTTTCCCGCTCGCCGAGGGTTCCTCGAACTGACCGGGGCTAAAATCGAGTTATCGAAACGAAAATACATTCGTAACCGAGAAATCGCCGTTGGCCGGCAGTTCGTCGTCCCTCGACGCACATAACTCGCGTCGTCGCGGCGCGCGAACCGAATCGTCGCTCGTGGAGCGACCGTCCACCCACCCGTCGAAGGCTCGTAACTTTTTTTTTTTTCAAACCCCGCCACCGTCGTCGACGCGGTCCATTTCGCCATTTACCGGGTACGCGTAGGATCGAGGCGGTAAGGCGGGAGAAATTTATTTGCCTCAACCTGCGCGCCATTTCAACGCCATCCGGCTTTATAAGTCGCTAAATGCGCGCAACTTGAAACGCACAACTTGGAATAATTCCAGACATTCCCACATTTTTAACGGTATTATTTTTGCAAGGGAAAATAAAGCTCGTTGAATTTCTGCCGGCTCGTTGAGAAAGAGAGAAGAGATTCCGCATGATGGTGCACATACATCTGCGAGATTATAAAAGTTGAAGAGTAATCTTTAAAGTAAAAGATTCGTGTCGCTTTAACATATGCTACGCGCATTATAATAATATATATGTGATTATTAGAAGAGAGAGCGTTTATTTTATAAGAACGTTCCGTGAAAATGAAACTTTCGGAATTCGGTATTTTATACGCAACGAGACCTAATATTCGTGCCAAGGGAGTAGAAACTGTAAGACGACTTTAATAAACAAGTTAGTAATAGAGTCTTTAGTAGTTTGTACTAGAGTTTATAATGAATACTAGTAGCGTGTCGATTAATTCGAGAATATAGAATGTACATACACTATAAAATAAATAAAACGATATAAGTAAAAAACATTAAAATCGAACTCTGAACACAGAGTCTGGAAGTTTGTATTTTACATTGCTTATATTGTGAATATATCTATGAAAATGCAACATTTTTGTCAGTCGTTTCTTCGTAAATGATAAAGTGAAATCTCCGATGAAATATAAGCAAGATACATGATAAAATTTCATAGCGCCTTGGAGGATTCCACTACTTCTTCGTGACATCCGAAGGAATGGACTTTCCGCGTTCCTGCGTCCGAACCTTCAACTATTTCATAAATCCAGTTTAAAATTGTTTCGTGCATTACAACTCGTCATTTTCTTTGATCAAAGTGATATCAAAATATCTACTGTAAAATGTTGATTCGATTGTCTCTCGGCTTCGTAAAAATATTTTTATAACAAATTTTTATAAACATTATTTCTGCGTTTCTTTTACTTGTCAAGAGAGTTTCTTGAATAATATACAGAATGTCTATTTTACATTGTCGATTTATTCAACGTGAAAAATATTTCACGATATAGCACTGCATATGCAATCGTGCATCTACAAATATGTATATTTAATGTATTCACTAGCCTGAATTATAATTCTATAATTTTTTTTTAACGACATAGAACGTAGATAATACACTGTAAAAATCAAAAAGACACCAACTCAACAATTATTAAAAAAATGTTTTAAATATAAAAAAATCAATATCAAATTATACATGTCATATATTGTGAATTTCGTAGAAAATAAAATCCTTCAATCTATATAAATTTATATAACTTTTTATACTGTATATTATTATATATTATTTTTCATAGAAAGTGAATGAATCTAAAATTTATTTAACAGCTGTAAACAGCTGTATCTCTTTCTCTCGAGCAATCTTTCAAAGATATCCAACGACAGAGTAAACGTAAAGTTCTGCGAAAATAGTTGAATCCTCCGATAGTTTCACACAAGAATAGTTTCCATTATTCCACTAGCGTAAAATGGCGAATTGATATCGGCGTCAAGTGCATTAAACTTTCTACAAATTGCATTGTTCCCATCGGCTGTTCCACGTTCATCGAAATAGACATTGTTGAGCAAATTGCGCGCGCTATACCAGAGGAAGACAATCCGTGAATTCTTTTGTCTCGATAACAAAGCATTGGGATATAATAAAAAAGTTTGTTCCTTTTTTTCTCAATTTTGTCGCAATGTTGATTCGATTCCACAATTTGTCAAAACAATCGAAATGGAATAAAGCACGTTTTTCTAAATAATTTCGGTACTGTATTTATTTTTTATCATGAAATAGACAAAAATATTCACTGTCCTTCGCGCGTTAATTTCTATAAACATAAATAATTCGAATTATGGCTTGGAAAATGACAAGTGATAAACATTCACAATCCGTAAGAAAAAGGTATTAAAGCGTTTCCTTTCTAAAGCTCCGTCGTTAACGGTAGGTCGTCTTTCCCGAGATCGAAACGACAGATCTCTCGTGCAAGATAAGGCGAAGTCGGGGAGGCAATTAATTTCTTTCACTGAGGTAAGGAGGATAGCCCTCGTTATAGTACACGATATCTCCTAATTAGTTTAAACGATCGTGCTCTCGAATTGAGCGGAAAAACGTAGCTTCGCAAGGAAGTATCAAATCCGATTTCGAGACACGTCTAACGAGCATCATAATTTGGATCGTGCTGGTTGCCCGGAAGAGTCCCGAATGCAAATAGGACGACGAGTGAATTCTGTGTGAATATATATTTAAAATGTGCGTATCTATATATATATATATAATTCATTCAATATCTCTTAGGAAGTTACAGGAAATTTTTACCACTTTTATCGTGTTATATTTTAACGACAGATTTTCCTTGAAAAAAATAGAAATGCCTATTATCATTCAAATATAAAAAAAAGATTTCTTCAAATAAAAATGAATCAAGGAATAATCTGCGTGCGTTGACGGTCCCTTAACACAAATTCCAACTGTAATAAATATTTAATCGTACTACTTGTTCAACATTCTATACTTTATATACAACATGTAGTGTGGTCAAGAGTTAAATATGGAAATACTAACTTTAAGTTTTACCCATATGTGTTTGATGTGGTCTGATGCATATACACTTACACTACTCTCACCGGTGACGTTCTCAACTTCCATCCTAAATAAGCTCTTGGATTAATTTATTAAATCTCATTTCCCTTCCCTCTTAAATGAAATGAAAATGTCAAATTTGAAATTCGGAGAAAAAGACAGCAACTGACAGTTAAATTTCTACGTAATAGTAATATCAAGAGATGGAATGGAATATGAAAAGGTTGGATAAAAAGAAACTTTCAGTAGACAATTGAAGCAAAGTAAACCTTTACGACTAGAACTAAAGTTCGCCGCACGCGTTCCGTTTGTGTGCACAAGTATTCTAAACTGCATTATCGTTACAATCACGATTCCATCGGGCAGACGCGTTTCTTACAGCGAACCTCAACAGTTTTATTACATCTTCTCTGGTTCTAAGCCAGAAAGTTTATCTGCTTTATTTTCGGAATGTCTGTCGTTTTAACAGTCGGATGATCGTGCAGAATGTTTCGCTTACGCTTCACTAACCTTGCCTTTAAAACAACATAATTCGCGTTAGCGCAAATTACGTCGACGAATCTGCAGGTGACTTTAGCCGGCCTGGGCCGAATAAAACGTGCTGGCCGCAAATTTCGAAAACGGCAACCTCCGTTGCCTCCCCAACGCTTGCTTTAATCTATCTGGATAAGTGCAAACGCCCGGGATATCTTCCGAGTTTATCAAACGACCTAGAATAACAAACTTGCTTGGGTAATACAAGCTACCACCGGTCGCGGCAATTATAACTTGCGCTATACACTTCGCGCTGAATAATATCGCTCGAGGTAAGAAATAATAAACATTCGCCGTCGCGCGTTCAAAAAGTCGGATAATGAGCAACGAGGCGTATCAGCGGTATAAGATGCAGCGCGATGCAATTTCCACGAACTTCGCATTTTGTTATCGTAACGCGCGGAAAAGCATTCGCTGCGGGAAAAGAAACTCGTCAGTTTTCGCATAAACCGTCTAAACGAGAAACAAATCAGAAAATGTATTGCACAAGCAGCGGGAGAAATAAATCTTTAAAAATAATATTAAAAAACGAAAAAAAAAAAAATGCCATGATAACAATAACATTTTAAAAATAATATTTTAAATAATAAATTATTCGAATTTTATTTTCCCATTATATACTTTTGAAGAAATCATTTTATAACAGAGCAAATTACATTTTAATCGAGAAATAATTGGGAAAAGAATTTATCGTGTGATATGATTAAAAACTCTGTGATTGACTTTTTAATATCACGATTTCCATGAAAGTTTACTATACTAAAGCGCAAAAAAAGAGAAAGAAAAATTAAGAACGACCTAAACCGTCACCACAGAGGCGAAGAGTTCATGGACCACGGGAAATTGCGTTAGATATGCGGAACAAGTTGCAATTGGAAAAGTTTCGTGGAATCGCAAATCTTCCAAAAACAGCGCGGCAGCGAGCGATGATGAACGGAATGCGTGGTAACAAATTGTTAATTTGTGCACTTGTCAGATTCGTCAACGAGAAGACTTGTGTAGGAAATAAGAAAGAAATGTGATGCTTGATAAATAACCTAAAGTGATAAAAATTATATTCCAAAAGCCTTTTTTATGTTGACATATTTTTTACAACAGAAAATGAAAGTATAATAATAAAAAGGAACTCAATCTCTATTATTTGAACGAAATAGATAACATTTTTTTCCTCATGCAAAAATGTTCCAAGGCAGAGAATTGCCTTGAATTTTAAATAAGAATGTTCATTTAGTACAATTTTGTAATAAAATTTATAAGAATATAGTATAGAGGAAGAAAAATTCCACGTGCTTATTCGAAACTTTTGTGACTTAATAGTATAAAAATTTTAATTTCTGCATATTTTTTTATAATAAAATTCAACGTATAAATTCTCATTCAAAGAGATATTTTTAATCTCGAATCAAAAAGCCTTTCGTTTAAGAGTTAATCTAATCTATGTGATGAGCACAGATGCACATATGCGTGCTCACATGGTCGTCGTTACGAGATATTTTTCCGTATGAAAACTGTTTAATGCGAAGGAAAGAAGCGCACTTTTGTCAGTGATTTTTTTTCGAGAGGATATGCGTGTATCTAAAAGACGTTCTTCGCGAAAATTTCACAGTGTATGGCCCTTTCCTCGCGACGAAAAGTTACTTGCTGAGAAATTGATGGTACGGTTGCAGCGTAAAAATAAGAAGGTGTCGGTCGTCTTCGAAAAATCTAGCGGAAATCTCGAGGGGACTGGCTTCAATCTCGATCGCAATCACGATGCAGACTTTTTCACACTACAGTCGACTCCGATATACAATTGCGTTAATCGGTTGAGAAATCGGGAAAGTGATCGCGTGAAAGGACATTAGGAGTAGGAAACCGCAAAGTTCAATAGTTGAAAAAGTTTGAGTATCTCGTGTACGATATGGAATTCGATTCGGTTCAATATACAAAATAAACTATGTGCGATAACCAGATTCAGGGTGCTCATGTTTACAAGTTTTATTGTGTTTTATTCTGCTGTATTATAAACGAAATAATATACTCCATATTCGCTGTGAATGTGCAATTAAAAATTCAAAGTATTCTTTCAATGTGCAGTTATTGATATATCTCAATGTGTGTGTGTGTGTGTGTGTGTGTGTGTGTGTGTTGTGTTTTTCTTTTTCTTACTAGGTATAAATGATACAAATCGATAATTTGTCCAATATGAAGAATGCACAGTCTATTTAAATAACAATGTATTATGATGACATTAAAGAAAAAAGAAAAAACTGTGAAAATGACAGAGCTCACGTGTAAAGAAAACAAAGGCGGAAAGAGGATGCAAGGGAAGGCACGTCCATATCGAGTCACGTCGAGGGTTGTCAACCGTTGCAAGCAATATATTTTACGGTTATGCCACGTCGTACGCGCTACGATACGAAATATTATCAGGCTAAAGAATAATAATGTTGACACATGTCTATTTTGCAAAATGACAAGCAAACAATATGTAAAGACAAATATAAAATCATATTCACAAGTTACAAGTATACGATTAAGGATATTAAAAAAGTAATCAATAATTTATAATTGGTGTTTTTAACATGCTTTTCTCTTCCTCTTTTATTGAATTTTTCAAATATTATTTGACGTTTAGAATATTATCACGAATTACTACAATATATTTTTATTAATAGGCGATTCGTACTATAAGTATGACTCAAATAGAATAAAATTAATATTGGAAACATTTCAATATTTGTTGGATTAATTTCCGCATTGTCACCATTCACGGCGAAATTCTCATTTGGCTTTTATTTTAATTCCATAACGAGCTGAAGTATAAGCACGTGACGAGATGAATATGACAAAGAACAAAGCAACGCCATTTGAAACTGGTATATCATGCGTTATCCCATGAATTTTACAGCCGGACGCTCACTGGCCATGTAAAAAAATCACGGACAGGATGTCGGAGCCATCGGCGTGCTTTGGGAATTGTTACGTCAGATCTAGGCCGGAAGTTGGTGAAATATTGCGCGAGGATAAACGCTCTTTTAACGCGCGGCGTTAACCCTCGGATAAAATATTAACTTGTTGGGGCAAAAAACCATGACGTAAATGCTCTCGCGCGTAAACGAGAACGAAACGGTGGCAGATAGCGATTTGATCGAAAAAAAAAAACGCTGAAGAAAAATATATTTATTTATAACGACGCTATATTTCATCGTGTGCGTGAAGTTTCAACACGAGTACGTCGGTTTGTACCTCTTCACAGATCGCTATTCAATGCACGACTTCGCCTACGTATCTTTTTCGTTCGATTCGTAGATAGGTACGATTCTTTGAATTTCTGAATCGAATCGTGCTCCAGTTACCTTCTAAAATATATATTGTGTTGCAGACCAATCTTGTATTATAAGCGACCGAAGACTTTCTTTCGATTCGAGAGCAAACAGAGAAAGAGAGAGAAAATAAAATTTTATTTTTGAAGAGGACATAAGAAATAGTAAAAATCAAGGAAAAAGACAAGGGTTAGGCAATTAAATATTTATTAAATTTGATTTTAAAAATTGATAAAAATAAATCTAAAAACGGACACACAAGATGACGAGAGAACATTCTTTACGATTAAAAATAATAAAAACATTTAGACACCATAAGGACATTTTTTAAACATCTTTTCCCAAACATGTTTTCGTTAAGGATTACGAAACGTTAATAAATTGACATAAATTTCTACTATCTAGAGAGCAAAAAAATTTATAAAAAAAAACTGATAGAGTTTCCTCTGATCTTGCCAGAACTCGCAGATTTTCTGATTCATACATTCTTACAACGCAGATCCTTTGATTTCCGTGTCCTTCATCCCATATCTCTTCGAATCTATTCCTGAATTCACTTCACAGACTGCGCCGGATTTATAGGGATACGATAGAACTTTTCGTGCCTGATCTCTCACCGCAACGAGAGAGGCATTCATGGAACGGGGACGTGATCGTTGAGGAATATCGGCGCACGCGTCGTGAAAAAAATTATTTCGCGGATAAGAAGGAACCGCGACGCGTGTTCGTGCATCGAGTGTCAAAAAGAAGTGTCGATTCCGATTCCATTCCATTCCCCTCCCCCCATCCGCTCCCTTCCCCTCGCCGGATTAGTATTCATGAGAAAGAACATTAAATATGACATCTCAACGTCAACTGACGGCAGTTTTGTAATCATAAAATAACAGAACGGGCATATAAAGAAAGAATAAAAGGGTGAAAGAGTAAAAGAATGAGAGAGAAAGAGAGAGAGAAAGAGAGAGAGAGAGAGAGAGAGAGAGAGAGAGAGAGAGGAGAAGAAGCGAAAAGGTAAGAAATGAGAAAGAAACTGTTGCGCGCAAAGTTCAGTACAACTCTCTCTCCCCCTCTTACTCGTTACCTTCTTCTCCTTCAGCTTCTTTTTTCTTCTTCGTACTTTTCGCGTTCGAACTAGCTATTCCTTCGAACTCTGCCCTGTAACCCGGTAACGTTGATTCCACGACGATAACGACCGGGTACACACATTACATCCAATCAGCTCGATCGAGCCACCGCGATAACTACTGCGTACACACGTTAGTTCCAATTTAATTCTACCAATGCGCGCATCAGCCACGATATTGCGGCGCAATTATGCGTCGATCGACGAGTAAGAAGCGAAGCGCGCGATCTTCGTATAATTAACCGACGTAATTAGGTTGGCGATTAGCGGGACCACGGAGATTTTCGGTCGCGCGTTGTTGTTTCCAAGCTGTGACCGCCATTTTCCGACGAACGCGTAATGTGGCAGTCGATATGGCATTGCTAACACCGCAAATCCTCTGATGGAAATCAACTTGGTTCATGAAACCGCCTCATTTGTTTCGTGACAATTCGTTCGGTAAAACCACGAGTGTTTCCAATTCCCTTTGAACTTTGATTCCTAATGATAGCGTCACGTGATTATAGGTTCTAATACGTAATGCAATAATAAAGCACATAACAACAAGAATTTAAAGATGATAGAATTTAAAAGAAATATCAAATGTATTTTAAGAGCGAAAAGTGAATTAATCATATTTCTATTATATTTATTATTATATTTATATTATATTTATTACATTTTTATCATATTTTTTTTTTTTTTTTTTTTTTTTTTTACGAAGAAACTGTGCATATATCGCTATTTTTGAATTAAAGTCTTTTAATCTTAGAGATTGAATGAGTACATCTTATTTTATGCCATTTTATCACGTTATATATTCCCATTTTCAGAAATGTACTCCATAAATTCTTACAATTTTTCATTGAGAAGTTTATGAAATATAAATAGATGCGACATACTTTTGTGAAAGATAATATACTGGGATAAAATATAGATGAGTTTATAAAATGATTATTATTCCTTTTATATGTATAGAGAGATTCTATTATCAAATTAAAGTCGTTAAAAAAAGTCGTGTTATCAATAATTTTTGAAGTCTAACGGAGTGAAAACAAAGTGGTTTTTGCGATTTAAGTTCCAAGATTGTTAATAGATAACAAAACTTTCGTCAGTTAATCTCAAGCGTCTTTATCTCAGAAGAATTTTAATTAAAGGTGACTCACACACATACTCTCACTCTCTCTCTCTCTCTCTCTCTCTCTCTCTCTCTCTCTCTCTCTCTCTCTCTCTCTCTCTCTCTCTCTCTCTCTCTCTCTTTCTTTTGACGTTTAAGCTATTTAACATTTAATATTTAAAAAATTGTCAGAAAATATATATTGTATACATATAATAGCGTGTTCAGAATTCAATCTCAAAACAATTTTCAATTTACTAATTTCATAAAGTAATTAAAGTTTTCTTTTTCTTGCTGCACTTGACAAGTATGGTCATTTTCTAACCGTTAAATTGCAACAGAATCGACGCTTTGTATTATTAACTTTTGTAATAACGTCTTTTTCTCTATACACGTAGCGAGCACCAAAGAAAATCAATGCCATTTTACGACACGACAATCATCGATTTACACTGCAGCTGTACTACACTTTGAAAGCATCTCTCGATTACAATTTATATTATTTATTATATTATTTATATTTATTATTTTACAATTAATTTTATCCATGCACTTGCATGAGCATATTTGCACGTAAGTATAAATAATACTGATTCCTTCCTTATCATAAATCAGGCATTTTTAATCGCGTTTATAGTTCTTATTACTCGTTATTTAAATAATTTTGTTAATAATCACCAATTTTGGTACGCGAATTTACGAATTAACCAAGTGTTGTCTTAATTGGAAGTCACGAACGTTTCGGCTGAAGAGTGATAAACGATCGCACGTGATTCCACGGCAATCGGAAGACTCGACGGGCAACAGAAGCTGCGGGATCGAGTCAAAGTGATTTCACGAGAAGCTAAAAGGGAGATGCTGGCGGAAAGGTAACGGGCGAGAGGAAAGGAGATGGGGAACACTTACCGCGATCGGATCGGGGGAATCTTTTCAAGCGGTTCGAGCCAGCAGACCTAACCCGACTCTGGAGGATTTACGCGAGATCCGTCGATGAGAAGGTAAAAGACTGGGGAGGTGAGCATCGTGCGCGGATGGAGATGAAAAGAAACCGAAAGATGGAGGGAAGTGACGTGCGCGAAAAAGAAAAAAATCAAGAGAAACAGGGTGAAGAGAAGAAAGAGAAGGGGAGAGGAAGAGGTATGAGAGAGAAAAAAAAAGAAAAAAAAAGATATGAAAAGGATAGGAGCAAGTGTAGTAAGATAAGAAAGAATAAGGGGTTCTCAGTTTGTGCTATTTTCTTGTCGTCGGTCCCAGGGAGAGAATAAAAGTTAAGAGAGAGAAAGAGAGAGAGAGAGAGAGAGAAGGAGCGCGGAACCAATTTCCCAAAGGTACGACGATCCGAAAAGCAGCATTCGCGCGGATACACGCGTTGCATCGCGACTCCATTTTTAGTTGAGTTTTTCGACGTCTTGAGCAGTTTCCTCGCATCGTATCGATAAACACACGGATTTTTGTTTCACAAAGTGGCATTATATGTGCCAATATGTGTTGAAATATTATCATGAGATACAGATGAAGTAGCGCTACCGTGTATAATAGGATATTTATTTTTAAAAATTTTAAGGAAGAAAAGATCTCTTTAGATGTTAAAGGAAGCTTCTCAGGGAAGTATACAAAAAAACAAAAAAAAAAAAAACTATTAATTATTTATTATTTTTTCAATATCATTTATACAATAAAAATCTGTAAAATTAATTTTATCTTTCTTTTATATTTTTATATTACATTTTCACGAAATCGTCATATGTATTATAGCGCGGCGAAGGCAGCCCGTGTCTGGTGAATGCTCGACAATAATTTCGGAAAATTTTCTAACGGAAATCATATGTTTTCCAAGGATGAGCAAAGTGATATTCCGAGATTCTATAGGACTGGGCACGTCCGTGCACTTTCTAAAATCGGAACCGATAGAATCTTGAGAATCGCTGCGATTTCCCACGATCCGCCACGATATGCAAACGATAAAAATAATATAAAAAAAAAGAGGGACAAAAAAATGAAATCGACAAAAGTACCTGACAAATGCAAAAAAGCGATCTCCAGATAGGGAAAATGGAGAGACGGAGACGGAGACGACACGGTCTGACAGCTCAGGGTAGATAGGTAAGTAAAAGCCGGTACTGAGTTAATAAGACTCCGCGCGACGCCTATCGAGAAAGGACGAGTTCTAATTAGATAATTCAATAACACAAAACGAATCGATAGGATGCGGCGAGAACCCGGAAAAAGGGAGAAAAAAAGGAAACGCTCCAGCTCAGACATTGCACCCCAGCAGCTTTCAATCAAGCGGAATTTGTCACGTCTTGGTAAACAATTATTGGAAATACTCGGAAAAATTTTAATCGTTGTACTTATTAAGATCTATCGCTTTTCTTTCTCTTTTATCACCTTTATATTTCCTGTTTATGTAATGTCAATTTTGTTGTAGTACGCGAACAGTGGAAAAGATATATAAAAGATTTTGTATCAAAATGAAGATAATTTCGCGCAAATTTTTGTTATTTTCAAGGAATATTGCAATAGCTTAAAATTATCATTATTTCTCACAGTTAATTTGTAACCACAATATAATAATCCTAATTAACCATTAATTAATTAATAGTTTCTTTGAAGTGAGTTTCTGCTTCTTCTCTCTAGTCACCGCCTTCGTTAAAAATTTGAAGTAATAATAAAGAATCTTTTTTGCGGTTAAAAAATTATGAAAAAAAAATAAAATACAACTAAAGCTTATCGACATGTTGAAAATAAAAACGGTGTAATTCAAATAACAAAAGTTTATATAAGATGTTAAAATTTTTATTTCTGGATAAAAATAATGATTATAACTATTATAACTTCCATTTCGCGATTGTACTATATATAGCGTTACTTTCATTTTAGGAAGGGATTCTCCTCCTTTATCGAATCATTGCAGTGCGTAATCGCATCTTAGTCACAATGGAAGTCATCATTTATAAGCGCAGCTCGCGGAAAACTCATTCTGCCAGGAAACCGCAGGCTTTCGAACGAACAAATAATGCGATCCATTGCCTAACTTACGGAGCACTTTGCCCGATCATCGTCGTGCGAATTTTCAAAAGTTGGATCAGATTCGATGCGATCGCTGCTAAGTGTCCACCTCCCTTCCCACCTTCTATCCCTGAAATCACTCGTCTCTAGATCCCATGGAAATTTCCCGATTACCGAGGAGAATTTCGCGCGACAGTCTTTCCGTCTTTTCTTACCCCCCTTTCCTTTTCCTCGCGCATCGAAAGCCTCTTCCTTCGCATCGTTCGATCGTCTCTCGGTTTTATCGACAGACTTCGTGTAATTCCACCGAGCGATCGCTTTGACGCGAAGCCTTAATGCAGACTTGACGAGGCGGACTTCGTCGGGAAAAAAAATATGTTCCTAAAGAGCCATGGGAGAGGTTTCTCTCAGGTCTTCTTCTGTAAAACGAAGACGTGCACTCTTGGGAAACATTGAAATTCAATGAGAACGCGCGTATTAACCGTAGAAAGCAGAATAAACATCTTTTGTTAAAGGATCGAGAAAATTAGCTTTTTACATAAAAATTCATTTGTAAAAGACTGCAGATAGATAATAGAATTTTAATAGAAAACTAAAACATTTTACGGAAATGTAATTTTAATTTACGATACCTAAGCTTTTACATTATGTTTGCTTTGCATAAAAATACATATATAGCTAAAAATATATTATAAAAACGTTAAATTGTCTCTTCCATGTAAAACTTTAACTAAATTGCAGAAAATATATTGAAAAATATTAAAATATACATATTAAACCAGACAAATAAAATTATATTATATACATATAAAAAGCGCTTTAAATCCAATCATATTATATAATTTAAATAGTTGTATCTATTCTATCTGTTACAGAATATTGTTACAATGGTCAGAGATTCCGAGATTAATTTTCACAATAGTTCTTGCGAAAAAAAACACTAATTAAATTAATTTTTAACACAACGAATAAACATGAACGATATGATATTTCTGCTATTGGTAAGAATTATTTGTTAGCGCGATAGAAATTAATTATCCTCGTAATGCAAATAAATATGCATATGTTGTTCATTTCCTGATTCACAATTTTCATCGGCAAAAATAAAACTGACTCGATTCCGACCGACTTCCGAAACTGTGTGTTGGCGCGACTCGTCGCACTGTGATTAAAACCGGAAGAGAGATTTAATTCGCTCGAAATTCACCGCAAAATCTCTCTTCCACTTCACCGACGACTCGCGCACCGATCTACGGCAGAACCGCAAAAACGTCGACGATCGTAGTGTACGAAACTTCGTAATGAACGTGAGCCAGATGTTCCTCGAACGAGTCGGAATTATCCCAGGACTTTTCTCAATGTCCTATCGGCAGAAGGACAGAAACAGGGAGAAAGAGAGAACTCAATCAGGATTTTTGTAAGATTTTATATCGTGTAACAAAATCCACCAAATACGGAGAGGAAATCCGATGTCGATGAATTTAATAACAAGAATATCATATGATTACATTAAAAAAAAAAAAAAAAAAACGCGTACGCGAGAATTAAATGAAAAAGAGTAAAGATAAAACTTTCTCGCGTTATAATTTTATTTTTTTTTTTTTTCTTTTATATTTTTATAGTTTACAAAAATCATGTTACCCAATGAAAATTTTCGCATCGAAAAACTGTACGATTTCCTCACAAGATCGTAAACGTTCAGATCAAATCACCAACTTTATTTGCGCATCCGTTTACATTTTTAATTATACAATGTACATAACGCACAATAAACAAGTGTAAGATCGAGTAACAACCTAGGTAGACTTCTGCTTGAAAATGTTAAACGTCAAGATTAAAACTTTGATGCTAACTAAAGCGTCAAGGCAAGCAGGCGAGAAACCATGATTTACGAAAGAGAGTATTTTTATTCTAAAACAAATGTACGAATCGTACGCGCACATTTTCGCTCTTCATCCAGCATATAGACCACTTTGTTAGACTCCGTACCTCTGCAAAGCAGGGCTTTTAAACATTGAAATACTGCATTTGTAAACACTCGCTACATAACACAACGTGGAATTTTTAAATGAAACATGGCTCATTTTATGCGAAAGTGCTATCTAAAACGTTTATGAAAATTTATAAACAGACTGACATTTCAAGTCAGTAATCTGTGACTCGCTAATAATTATTTAATTAATTAATTATAAAAAATAATTATTTAATTATTAATTAAATAATTAACTAATTGTTTATATTAATATTTAATAATTATTCTTTCAAATTATGCAGCAGAAAACTCTATATTTGTAAAAAAGCAGTATTTGCCATTGCTATTTATATAACATTAAATTTCTAAATTAGTTTAAATTAAATAAATTAAATTAATTTAAAATTAATTATAATTAATACAAAATTCAAAGCTTGAATATAAATATAGGAAAAATTATAAATGTATAAAAAAACGGATAAATTTTACATTTCGCATACTCTATTGGTTACTTCTTAGTAGCTTATAAACTTCAAGTAAATTACTCTGATATATAAAGCAATTGCCGCGATGGTAACACAATAGACAGTAATTTATCTCTAAGAACATTTACTCTCACTGTTGTTCTTAATTATATCGCCAGTCGCGCGCGAGCGTTCGTTATATGACGCGCATACAATACGCGAGAAAACTTAAACTACTTAACATCCATGTTGATAAAATGTTTGTTTTTACTTGAAGAAATTAGCAAACTTGCAAACAAGAACAATAAGAAGAGAATAATAAACATTTTCTACAAAATCGTGATAATTATTTAGAAGACCTAAACTAAAACGACAGATATATTTATCTCAAAATAATTGATTTTTGCTTGATTTTGATTAATATTTCCATGAGTTTCAAATATTAAAAATATAATTCTAAGTAAATATTTGTTAAATGTATTATTATAAAACAAATATATTTAGAAAAAATGGATAAACGGAAATCATAATAAAATTTCACATAGATAGATTTACGCACAATAATATTTACAATTTAATTAATTCTACAAAAACATATACCATATTTTAATATAATATAATATCTTAATATAATATCTTTCATGAATATGGTATATATATATTATATATATATATATAAATTATATGTATATATATATATATATATATATATATATATATATATACATATAATTTACAATATATAATTTATATATTTCGTAAATTAAATAATATTATAATTTTATAAATTATTTTATATATTTTATAAATTAACATTTATAAAATCCTGTCTATGAACATTTCGTATATGATCAAATGTGCGTGTATAATCATTTTACTCGTATTAAATTTCGTTTCAATAAATGTCTGAATAATGCATAAGGAAATACAAGGGAATACTCAACAGTATCGTGAAAGAAATTATTCTCAACATTTTGAAGCACACAATGTTAGAAAATATTTCAGAACTTGTTTCAGAGAGAGAATCGGGATCTAATTTTTTTCTGTTTCCGGTGCTTATCGTAATACCCGTAACGTCATTAGTCATTTGTTGTTTCATGTAAAAAGCACGCGACTCTTCGTGAAATGCCCGAGAGAACACTCGATATTTTCGTTTTAATGGCCACCCTCCCCCAGACTTCGACAGCTATTTCTGAATTATTTTGCATGCGCTCGGTCGCCGGCTTGTGAATATCCCCGAGATCATGTGAATAATGGCCGGTGATGTGCAACTATGTTACAAAGAATTCCTGCGAGAACAAGCGTTTTTCTCTGAGAAGCGTTGTGTAATGGAGAAAATGCAAATTTAATGGATGACTTTCGATCGAAGCGTATAAATCGCGCAAGATCTCTCGTAAACGTAGTTTCATTTCCTCCAACATTCATAAAATACATATAGGAAATCCTAAATACAAAACCAAATACTATTCATATTTGTTCTTAATTTGATTAGTAAATTTTTTTAATTATTAAATTCCGAAATATAAAATCGGAAAAAGTAAACCAACGACAAAATTATAATAATATTCTAATATTTAATAAAACCCGATTATTATATTAAGGAAAGTGAAAAAATATCTACGTTTTTACATCTCAAGAAAATTGCTAAAAAAATTTAGTCTATTTTTCTAACTATAATGTCCTCAGTTTTACTCGAAATTGATTATTTATAACGTTACTATTATTTATAATATTGAATCAGATTGATACACTTATGTCAACATTTAATATGTAGTTATAATTCTATTTTTATTTTAATCTGCATTTTATAAAATGTAAAAATAAATTTTGTGCATTTTTAACATAAAATTTAAATCGTGTTGATATTGTTTAGTTATTGCTATATGTTAATTATATTATCATGTAAATAATTATTTAATATAATATTATAATTAGTAAAGAAATTGTGAAAAATACGTATTAAAAATTAATTTCACTTTTTAGAAGACACTTATTTTTAAAGATATCATTTTATATTACCTACAATTATTTAATTTATGTATAATACAATATCTTGTTTATATATATATATATATATCGACATTCTTGGAACTCTCCTACGCATAATGACGATCATTCGGCGACTAGCAAAAATGCACGATTATAGTGAAGAGATATTATTACACGTCATTCATCGTCGAGGTAAAAATTTGATTCACATACTGATTAAAATATTCGATCGTTATCATTCGCGAAATATTTAATAGCCCGATCCTTTACGTTGTGCTTGGCACTCCCAAAATGCTCACGACGACTTCCCTCTCTTTCCTGACCAGCGAGAACGTGACATGTGGGACTTAAATGTCAATTGTCAATGCTTTATTGCAAAATCTCGACGAAGCAGGAAAACTAAATGCGATTACATCCGCGTTCACGTCCGCGTCGTCTAACATTAAATATTTATTCTATTAAATTTATGTTTAAGCCATAATATAATCGAAGTAAAGTGTCCGATATTTTCTTCTAGCATTAAATTTTAACAAGACTCCCATCTCTTATGTACATTCTTCGACGGTGATTAACATTTCACGAGTAGAGAATGCAAAAACGCGGGAAAAAGTCTGGAGGGGGAGGGAAATGGTTCACATGTCGCTTATCAGGAATGCAAGTCGCTCACAAGTCTGCCAACTACTTGCCAAGTTTCTTGTCCATATTCGGTGACACGACGCGACGACATTTTCATCGATCGCAGTTTGAATAAAATCCTCCATTGATCGAAATCATCGACATCGTATCGTATTATGTATGCGCGATTAGTTTTCTATAAAACAAGTATAATACATCTCAAGAGAACGTGCGGTGATAGACTGAGCTGACACAGCAGTCGGTGACTCTGTTTATACGACGCGACCTTGTTTCGCCTTCCACAATTTTCGGAATAGTCTAATGTTTTTTTCAGTAACAAGCTTCGCGTGTTTTTCAAAAGATGTTTACATTCTATATTCCTTGCCTTGTGAGTGAGAATTTCAGGAACGTATCACGCTTTTACGTCCTTTTCGATTGAAAGTGAGTGAGCGTGCAATAAAATATTGAACGTTCGTGTAACTCGTTCTTTTCCCGTTAATATGATTTGTTGATTTAATTGTAATATCATATAATTAGTATATATATTCATAGATCCACGAAGCAGAATAATGTTCAATATATCGGAAGTAAAATATTGTGTTAGCGAATGTTCAATATATCGGAAGTAAAATATTGTGCCAACGATTTTTTCGCGATGATCCGGAAATTACCGACGTGTTTTCCATATTCTTTCCGCGTTGAAAAAAAATGAATAGGCAAATGCACATATTATGCAAAAGTAAATACGCTTCGAAAGTGAGATATTGCAGCACATATCGTTTATAAATTTGCGCGTGCGATCGTAATCGAGTTCGTTTTCGCGATTTATTCGTACGCGCAAGTAAATCTTCTTCGTGGAATTTTGAAGCAAATAGGAATTGGTATCGATGAAATAGAGAATATGCATGCAGCAGGTGCGTGACATTTGGCGAGTAAATTATTCCGTCATTTTTTTTTTTTTCCCCCTCACATTTCGAGCGTTGCAAGCGCAACGAAACACACGCGCGAAATAATATATCTCAAATTTTTCAAAGATTTAAGATTTTGAAAAAGACTGAAAATTTTACGCCTCGTCTTTTGCAAAGTTTGTACATTTAAGTTTTATCGTTCTTACATTTGACAATCTATAATTCAATTACACAACAAACCTGCGGCATGCATTCCATTATCTTTCGACTTGCTTCTCTTATCAGCTGATTGCCTTTTCTATCTCTCGGAGTCATAATTCTCTCGCGCAAATACGCCAACTGACAGTTTTTACAGGGAGGTCTTTCTATCGACGAGATATAGTCAGTGAGATTTATGATCGGCCCATATGATCCCGACGCTATTGTAAACGTTAATAGCCGAATCTTGTCATGCGTTATTCCTTGTTGTCATACGGCTGTCAAAATGCAATTTATAAAGTTAAATGTTATCGCTGTTGTTACACCTTCAGTGCACGACGTGCAGTAAATATTCCTTTAATTCTTAATTTACAATAGAATATAAACAGAAAAATAAAATTATATTATAATAATGAATATCATTAAAATATTATAGAAAAAAGTTCCTAAAATACGTAATTGACAAGGAAAACTCAAAAAAAGTTAGTGTTTGATAAATGCAAAATAAAACTATGTTGTTTAAAAAAAGAAAGAATTATAAAATAATTAATATAATTAGCGTTTTTTTAGAGGAATAAAAAAAATGATAGCTTGAAAAAAGAAATATTTATTTATATCCAACTAAAGTGTTAGTTACATTCAATTGAAAATGCACATTTAAATGTTAAATGTATCGCATCTGTATTATAACTCAAAATTCAGAAATTGATTTTTTTTTTTTTTTTTATGCAACAATTATACTTGTCACAACTCAATTTTAATTACTAAAGAATTTTTCTGTCACTTTTCCTTGACACACGTAATTTTCCAGTGATGATTCCATTCTACACAGATGAAGAAGTCTAATAGAAAATTATTCCACACAATTGTTTAATTAACACAATTTGTCCTGGCTCCCGCTGTCGGGACAATCTAATTCACAAGTTGTTGGACAACTGGCATTGCAATCCAATAACAATCTCCAACAAACGGATAAAATAGTAATTTCGTCATTTTATTGCACATAATTTTTCTTTTCCCTCGCCGAGGTAATTTGCCTCGAAAATTGCTTTGCATCGCGACACGATTATTTGAAACTACGCAAAAAAGAATATATATATAAAAAAAAAAAAAAAAAAAAGAAGGCAAAAGAAGAAGAAAAGGAAGAAGGAATCGTCCAATTACTAAAACTACACCGATTGTTGGTGAGACATCTCGAATGAGAAACTCGAAGACACAAGGGGGCTCTATCTCTCATTCTCCCTTTCCTCCCCCCTCCCCCTCACTCTCTCTCTCTTTCTCTCTATTGCCTAGGTATGGATGACAGTTTCCTCGGGAGATCTCGCCCCAATATATCAGCGTCGTCCTTTAACCTCGAATAATTGTACGACCGCCGCATTCCCTCCTCGCCGCCCTGTAGTCGCTTTCGAAATACCGGCAGGTATCTTCAGACGTAAAATAATTCATTTGCGCGACACGTTCGGGTAGATGGTTCTGATACCACCGGCATGCAGTCGGAAAACACATTCGAAATGTTGCCGAAGCGCGCGAGTCTGCTTACCCACGGAATAATCTTGGAAATTCTGCTGACTTGATACCGCCGACGCTTACAAATTGCAGTGATACAATGGAAAACCGTGATAATTACTTATCTAGTGACATTCGTAACAGTAACGATAGATGACACACTAAGCCTTTCTAGATATTAGCATACAAATGCAAAGAAAAAAAAAAAGGATATAAATCATAATTTTTTTATCCCCCCCCCCCCCATTTATGTATAACTACATTTACTTAATTTTATGCATGTTTTATGTAGTAAATTAGTCTTTAAAACACCAGAAAAAGATATTTTTTTCTTTTAAATAACTGTTTTGTACTTCTGAACGATAAGCTTAATTGGCATGAGCATTAACATAATGCAAGATGTAGAGCATAAACAATGGTGTTTCTGCAAATGAAATTACAGAGAGAAAAGAGATCTCAAAACTATATGAAATTACGGAACAAAGAAATTTTATACAGACATTGTAAAATGTGAACGCTTTTTGTTTTCTTGTTCTTTTTTAAATGCTTACCGTCAAGTTCACAGCGAGTAACTTAAAATTCTTTTACGAAAAAGCGATTTACACACATTCGCAAACCGACGAAATGTAAATTTGGTCAAGCAATTCTCAGTGGTGTACTTTAAGTTAATGTTAATGCCAAAAGTGAAATGAAAAAATGGAAACTTTTACTACATTGTAATTCAGTATATTATAAAATTTCCAAAAGAAAAATTAGCGCATGAATATTGTCGAAATTATCTCAGTCTTAGAAAATTAGATTTTAAAATTATAAGAAATTACATTTTACTTGATTAAAATAATAATTATATTTTTCAATGATTTATTTATTTATATCTTTTTTTTTTAATGCTATATTTACCGAGATTTCTCTGTCCTGAGAAATCTTTTCTATTTTATTTAAAAAAGATTCACATATTATTTTATCGCCATCAACAAATGCTGACACTGAATTATGTAGATGCTTAAAAGTGACCGATAATTCAGCGTTGACGAATACCAAAGGACGCCATTAAGCAGCAGCGAGATGAAAACTTTTCGCGAGATGAAAAGGCACGTTGAATCGACGCGTCCGCTCTTCCGAAACTCGATTCAAAGTTGCTTTAATACGGTTTACAGGCAAGGTCTACCAACCACCAAACCACTGCTGTTTCACGAATAATGAATAAAGTGTTAATATTGTCGGCCTTTTCTACGATATTCCGTACATACTTGAATATAACATATTGTTTGAAACCCACTTAACAAGTGAATTGTGTGATTTAACAAAAATACAAACTCAAATACAATCAAATTCATCCACGGAGAAATGTCAGAAATTACACGTTTAATACGCTCTAAATTATTTCCTTTATATTATCACATATGTAAACAGATCTAATTTCGCAGATTTAATTTTATTATATTCTTTATTAAACTTATTTGAAAATATATTTGATGATTAAAATAAAATTAAAATTGTGCGTAAAAAAAAAAAAAAAAAGAGAGAGAAAAAGATTTACATATTATTTTACAATTTTACTAAATTCTTTGTAAAGTGTTTTCTCGATAAAGTTTTCTCTCAAATAACAATTGCGTGACACTTCCTTGGCAACCGTAGCTTTGGCAATCATCTCTATATTCAACCCTACTCTATTTTCTCCTAGTTAGTTATAAAGCTACACAACAATTTTGTCCTCCATCATAAATGATTCCTTCATATTTTTACTTTCATGTAATTTGAGAGATCGGATGTATACTACATTCGTCACAGATCTCACAGAGAGGAAGAAAAAAGTAGCATCTTTATTTTTATACTGTACTACCGTAAGCTTATTCTCTCTTTAGGATTTAATAAACGCGATGACTCGTAGCCAGAGAAAGACGACAAAAAAGAGAAGGAACTTTGTTATCTGTCATCCAGTTTCTTCCAGTTATGTCTTACCACTCCTCCTCCATTTCGGCCGTCGCCGATTTTTCGGCGACTCCTTTTTATGTGTTTTTCCGCAACGGCGTCTCGTCAACGTCGCGAACTTCCGACGCGGCGGCAAAAGCGAGCCTCCACCACCCTTTTCTTTCTCTCTTCTCCGCTTCGACCCTTTTGTCGCGAACTTTCGAGAGCCACCAGAAGGGAAGCAGCGCTCGTGCACACGATTCGAGTGTCAAATATTTTGGAAGTGTAAACAGGTGGAAAGTCCATCCGTTCCTGTATCGGAAGAGGCACGATTTTTGTCATTTTCTCTCCGCGATTTTCCGCGACTCGAAAGTTTCCGCGGTCTTAATCGCGAATCGCCTTGACCCAGCAGTATGAAAGAGACGAGAGCTAAGTTGACACTCGGCAACGAGTAAAATTTCTCTTTACACTATCTCAGCGACAAATCCGTGCCTTCCGTAGATTTTCTCTGAAAATTCTTACGAAATTCTCGACTTTAAATGTACCGATAGATTGTTCGATAATTGGTGACAGTTATCACTGTAGTTTATTCGAGAAAAATATTCGAGAACGTTAAAACATTATATATAATGATATAATCGGCATCTCTACTTTAATAGCGTACAAATTTTAATCACGAGTTATAAATTATTTTTTATCGATTAGCAAAAATTTCGATAACAATCTGTTCTCAATGTATATCACGTTTTAAATTATTAAAGTATACGTAATTTGATGATGCAATCAAAATTGCACATAATAAATTTTATAAAAATGATTGTCTATCTGTTATTTTCTTAACTAAGAATAATTAAGGTCATTTAATTTTGGTAGTGTTGTAAAAGAGATTCATGTCCGACTGATCACGAATCAATGATATAGTACTAATCTAATAGGATAAAAAAAATGCACAGACAAAGAAAAAATTTTGAAATCACGTTGACCGTATTGACGTAATTACAGTCGAGATTCATGTTTCGCAAGCCGTAAGTGAATTATGTAAATTAAGTGCGCCGCAGCACGCTTCTCGTGCTATGAAAATGGCTGCGTGAAATAAGCGATTATTCAGGAATTACCCCGATAATTTATGGCCGCGCAATGAACATACATGTTGAATATGCGGATGAACGTTTAATAGCTCTATAGAAATGTCTCTTGTCCGCTTTCTACTCGATATTCTAAAGATATTTGCCTCTTTCACGAAAGAAATATACGATTTGGAAAAAATATTCACATCTTTGACACAATCATCACGTTAGTTTGTAAATTTTTATTTCTTGGCCGTGAATTGCAATATTAAATCACATTAGAAACATATCAAATATGTATGTGCAAGTATTTGATATATTAAATCGTTTTATATGTATACGACATTATCGTTAAGTATTCGCACTTTTGTATCTTAAAAAAAAAAAAAAAAAAAAAAAATGAAATGTTACAATATATAATCGTATTTGTAGAATTTCGATCTATATCACTTCGATACAGTTCCTACGAACTAATCGAATCCAAAATGGAGACTCTATTAAATTCACGTGAATAAATCGTTATCATAACAATAGTTAACTACTATAGTACTGTGTGACGATGTCATAAGATAGCAGTGTTTCCGATACAAAGGAGCGTCCGGTTTATCGATGCTTTCTCGCAAATTTTGCGCGCCGATAATTGAAATCTCTCTCTCTCTCTCTTTCTGAATGTGTCAGGCGATCGCATCGAAAGCAACTTACGTTGTATGTTGTACCCCGTGTGGTAATAAACACGACGTACATATCGGAATACACATCCGTTAAACAGTTCTGCAGCTGGTTTCGGATGGATATACCGTGGTGCGTCTCCACCGCGAGATGCACTTTACAGCTAATAAATCGACCGCGCAATGTGCATGTCGTAAAAGTTAATTTCCATTTTCGTTCTCCCGTTTGATTTAACGTCCTTAGGCGCGTCAACCGTTGACGCGATCTTTCACATTCGATGGTAAGATCGAACATACATAGAGATAACACGAAAGAAGATATCTCAATTTATCGTACGATGCAATTATTAATGCATATCGAGTTGCATATCTTTTTTCATGCTTATTATGCATTCTTTCAGAGTTTATATTGAATTTTTTTTTTTAGTTTTCAAATAACACAATTCAACAAAGAAGAATAATTTTTTTTTTAACACAATAAAGAAGTTATGATCATTTTTCATGATATTTTTTTTACGCTAAGTATGTGATTTCAGTCTCCAAATTACTGTGTCACACTTTTGGAAAATTTATGATTAAAGTTGCAAAAAAGTTGTTTTTGTATTTTATCAGGTTGTAACTATCGTATCGTATATAACGTGTTGGAGAAATTTAATGCAATCATGAAATTATTATTGTAAAACTTTCAATTTTCTTAAAAGGAAGTTGTATGTCAATTATAGTTAATTATAGTTAATAAAATATTCATAATGTAATATAAAGTGTATAGTAGGAAAATTATAAATTAAGTTATTCAAAATCTACTAAATATTTCACACACTTAAAGGTTTTCCAGATTACTATATATAAATCAAATGTCAAAATGATAAATTTAAAAAAGTAAAATTAATAAAAAAGTCTAAATTTTTTAAATTCAAATAACATTTTATCGTTATAATACATTTTAAATTTATCAATTTTAACATTGGATCATACTTTGCAACTTGAAAAATCCATAAAATTGAATAAATAAATTTAAAAAAATATTTGATGGATTTTCAATAATCTATTGTAATTTATAATTTCCTAATAAACTCCATATTTAATCATGAAAAACTTTTATTAACTGATTATAGTTTCTTTTTTTTTGAGAGCTAACAGTATACTAGAGATTGCAACAAAATTTCAACATCGTTACACATATAATAATTAAAATACAAAGTACGAAAAATAATTTCTTTTGCAATCGTAAATTTGTCAAAATTATGATATAATAAAACAGTTTAAAATCTGTAATTGTATTTAGTGTCAAAATAATGGCAGGAAATGATTATTCTCTTTTTTGCTTTTTTTCGTTTTTTAACCCTTATTCCTTACTGATGGATCATTTTTGTCTGTGACTTTTCTAACAACGTCAATTTCTCGAAAACAAATAATCATAAAATAATATATTTAAGTAAATTATTGTTCAAATTTATTATTTTGATCTTTATTTAGAATGTTCAAAGAAGGTATATACATTTTTTCAGATTTTTTAAAACACTTTTACATATTAATAAACTTATCGAAAATACGCTGACCCACCTATAAAGTTAGAAGGTGCCAAAAATAACAATACGGAGTAAGGGTTAATTATGTAATTGTAAAACACCACACACTAAATTTTAATCTTAATTATAAATATCTGACAAATAAATCTATCGTGAATCATCTTCCAATATATGATCGGTAGGCGAGAGATTTTAGAAAATTCATAATATATTCTTTCAAATGACTTTGCCTGCTACTTTTGACTCTTTTATCTGCGCGAGCAAAATCACTCGTCTCTCTTGTGTCGCATGGATTTCCACACAGACAAGGAAACGCAGTTTCCTCTTCTGGTCAAAGCGATATCACAGATATGTGTTGACATCTGCATCCGCTCTTACATGCCGTATATTTAAATACGTTACATGACGTAAACATACTTCAAAATATTTCATTTCTATTTCGTATAAAAATGTAATTAAACCTTTATCTTTGTATCGATATTCATTTTCAAAATGTAAGATTTATTCGAAAGACATCCAGTTAAAATGCATCCAGATTCGATTAAGATATAAGAAAAGACGGTACACCGGCTATTAACGTGCCATTCTGCATTATGCGACGCCGTGGTTGCGACGCGGGATAATTTGGGACAAGGAAATATTTATCGGCTAACAAGTTTACCTGGAATAAATCCAGGAGGGAAAGAACGCCGGCGGGGAGAAGAAACCGCGTGATACGGAAAGGGCGAGGAGGATTAAGTTCTCCCGATGCCTAAGTTCACGAGCAAGTCGCCATAAAGAAAGAGAACGAGAGGGGGAAAGGGCGAGGGAAAGAGAGAGGGAATGAAGAGCAGAAGGCGTCCGTGCAAGACGAAAAAAAGGAGCAGCCCGAGAGAGGTAAACGGTGCAAATTAAGCGCGGCGCGAGAATGCAGTTTTCCTTTCCTTTCCTTTCCTTACCTTTCCTTTCCTTTCCTTTCCTTTCCTTTCCTTTCCTTTCCATTCCCGGCGCCAGCATTAACACCGCGGAGCTTAACGATCGCTCTCGCTGTGAACGAAAGAAAACGCCGAAAACTTCCTCTCCGCTTCTTTCGGGACTGTCTCTCGCGCGTTTTTTAAGGCCTGCAGTTGTCCTAGATCCATCTCGGCATGGTCACGATCACCCTTGTCCCGACACGCATTTAAACGCGACTGTTAGCGCAGATCGAGATATTACGGAGAAAAATATTCTCTATTGTGTGTACGACAAATATTTCCTGCTGCAGGCAATTTTGGTCCCTTTTCTACTTCGTATCGTGGACCGCAATGTAATTCTGCTAATAGAAAAATCAAAGATAATATAATATTTTAATCATTTATATTAAATAAAATTATAAGTTGATAATAATTATATTGTGAAATGTCTTGAAATACTATTTCTTGATAATTAAATAATTACATGAATATATATACACACACACACACACACATATATATATATATATATATATATATATATACAGGGTATAAAAGAAAAAAGAAATTCGCTATTTCAGAAATTATTCAAACACAGATGATATGTGTAATGCAAATCTATTTTGTCAAAAGTAAAACAGGTTTAAAAGCGCATATTTTGGAAAATAGAAATATCATGAGACATGAAATGAATTTTTTATGACATTTACTCGAAACTGAATTTCAAAATTCACATGTCTAATAGAATAACTAAAGTCGATCTCTCTTTCTCTGTAAAGCGAACAATACCTCAACGATATTGATGTCTCGCGGTGAATTAAATGCTCTGTCGTGGCACGTATTACGAGATTACGCAAGATGCGAGACATCAATTTAATTGATTGCCACATAAATTCGTCAAAACGTGTGCTCGCGCCAAAATGTAACCAGCGCCTCTCTCCTCTCTCTCTCTCTCTCTCTCTCTCTCTCTCTCTCTCTCTCTCTCTCTCTCTCTCTCTCTCTCTCTCTCTCTCTCTAGCTTAAAATGTTTCGTGTTCTCCGTTACATATCGAAAACATTTCGACATCGATTTATTCGCTGTCAACCTGCCAGCACGATTGTCCCATCGTAATACCTAAAAGTATCGTTCCGTTTCCAACATTCTCGAAAACGATACTGATGGAAAATTTGCGAGGCTATTTCGTGAGCAAACTTCATTACAAAATGCGCAAACAATTTGCTCGTTTGAAGCGCTGAGCTATGTATATTATAACTGATGGCAGATAATAGTTAATATCATACGTTATTAAATGCCATGATATCGTATGTTTACGCGGTATTTGTAGTTTGCGAATGTGCCTGAATAAGAAAAGTGATCATTTTAATCCTGCAACAACGCGTAATAATTTTAGATATTATAACAGGATATAATTAAATTTAAACACACTAATATAAAGTTTTTTTTCTCACATTTGTAAAAAAAATTAATATTTGTTTTATCGGTACCAAATTATTTGTTAACATTGTTTTCGCGAGTTTTTTTTAATCAAAAAAAATAAAAAAATATGAATTTTTGATGCATCGATAAAAAATTGTGCAATATAACATTATTGCGATTTTGCGCCAATTTCATATTGCTCGTCTTCACAGAGAATTATGCCAAAAGCATTTTATTTACATCGACAACATTTGTTGCAATCTCAAATTATATTTTCATGGAAAAATATCGTTGCACTAAATTTCCATTTTAATACGCAGTACCAAGAAGATGTATGTATAATGCATAAAAGTTGTAATGTTTCGCCATGTGTTATAGTCTTAAAAATACATGGCAAGAACGAAACTCGAGTAGTTGAGTCGAGCTTTTACCTACCTTAAGTTAGTAGAAACCTAAAGTTAGTAGAATTCTTAACTTAGGAAAATGAAGATCGTCGTTATACAACGTGTCTTTAGAAAGCAAGACTATCGTTAAAAATACATAGACTAGCACGTACACATTATTTTTGCAATAAAAAATTCTTTAATTTTTTAATTGTAACATAATTACTGTATTAACAATTAACATAAAAACACAATTATTGACGATAAATATTCGTAATTACAAAATTAATTGTGTTTAATTTTGTTAAAATATTTTTTCTTTTCTAATACTCTCTGATGCTATCAAACATATATCAAGCTCCAGTTTATTTATATACAAGCTTATAATTAGTCTCATCTCTCTTTTAAATATAAAATATTTCACTAAGCCCAACATACATTCTTGATTATAAATAATTAATAATTTAAAACAATCATAAAAAATACATATGTATATAAAACAGATTTGTCGTTTAGTCAACATTATAAACCCGATGAATTCTTAAACCATTTGATCCGTTTAACATCACGCGCATTGGTTTAGTACTCTCGAGAGATACGTGCCCAGGAATACATAACAAATTCACGTCCATTTCTCGCCCTTTGCACAAAGCTTGACCATAAAAATACCCTCAAAGGGTCCCGACAGCCGTTTCCTCGCGCTTGTCACATAGATCGCGTTCTCTCTCTCTCTCTCTCTCTCTCTCTCTCTCTCTCTCTCTCTCTCTCTCTCTCTCTCTCTCTCTCTCTCTTGTCGGCGTACATATATGTATATTCGCGAGCATTTGTCGACATATTATGCTCGCGCATGCCGACGTATATCGCGCCCATATTGACGCATATTCGTGCATACCGACGGACGCATGCCGCAAAATATTTCCCTTTACGAAGTCATCGATCGCATATACAACACAATTGTGTGCGCGTGCGTGTTGTGTGTGTGTGTATTGCGAGAGCGTGGGCGCTGATCGCGCCGATCTGTAATAGACATCTAATTGCAGTAATGCGCTAATGAGGCTGTACTGCCCCAGATATCGCATTCCATGCCATAATTCCACGCGTCGTTTAACTTCCGAAAATGCTCGGAATCAGATGATATCCGCGGATGCCACTCTTAGAGCGTTGTATATTTGTAACCTCGTATGCGTATATTGAAATTTTCGTCCTACCAGCGAATGCATCGGCGCGGATCTCGTGACTTCCGTTTTGTCCGGATTTTAATTCATTTCCTGTCAACGATGCGAAAACGTGACGTCCATAATATTAAAATGTTATTTTGCAAAACATATAAATAAAAGAGCTTATTTTCACAACTAATATAATTTAATTTCTATTATCACTGTATCTATTTCAATACTGTAGCTTTGAAAGAAATAGCAAGTATTTTTGAAGAATATTTTTTCAATTGTTGCTTTAAAAAATTTTTAATATTCCGGATTAGGTAACTAAAAAACCGAAAATTTCAAACCAAAAGATTTACATAATCAAATATATTCTGGTTTTTATTATAAACGCTTTTTGATATTTATCATGGCCATATATTCTCTTTTACAGAGAGATTATTCTCTCTTTTAACGAACATTATTATTAATATATTATTAGACAAAATTATAATAAATTTATTAATATTTTTTTATATTAATATTTATTTTAAGAGATTAAAAATGATGAAAGAATTATATTTGTTTTTAATATTATTTTTCATATATATATATATATATATATATATATATATATATACATATATATGACAAATAATATTAAAAACAAATATAATTCTTTTACCATTTTTAACCTCTTAAAATAAATATTTAATAAAAAAATATTAATACATTTATTATATATATATATATATATATATATATATATATATATATGTGTGTATGTAATGAAGAACAAAGCATCAAATGATAATAGCTTTATAATGCTTTAAAATAATCGAGGGCGAAATCAAGAGAAATTGAATTGTTGAAATTCCATAAAATCCGACGAGAGAACGATCCTGTCCTTTCTCGCGCTGCGCAAACACAGCTTCACGAGTACGAGTCGAAAAACACAATAAGTGCTCGCAAATGCAATTACCGGCGATTTAGTTGTGGTCTCTCGCTGTGAAAGTGTCGCAAGATTTTATCTCGTAGTCGCCGTCCATCCTTCCCACGTGAGCTTCCATTAGTCAAGAGAAGAATGGCAGAGTGGAGACACAAACACGTCATAGGCGCGCGGGAAAATAAACAGAAGCGGACGCGAAGAGGAAAGATAGCGAAACGTAAAAATAAAAACCGAAGAAGAGATGTACAAGAGGGACCAAAGTGAAGAAGACATGAAAAGGGAAATACGGGTCCCGCACGAGAAACGAAGAAACGCAGGAAGGAAGATGAACTCTACAATGGTGAAGAGTCATTTCTCAAACTGCAGCGACCCTGTATCTCCGTCCCCCTTTCTTTCCTTTTCCCTTCCCTTCCCTCCCCCCTCCCCCTCCCCCCGTCCCGAAACCGTAAGACCTTTCACCCACTTACCACTTACCAGCACTTCGCGCTAATTGATTTCAAGTGTAACGAATTGTTTCGGCCGCGTCGGGCGAACGTCGGCATGATATAAATGGGTTACGCGGTACGTCAGTAGCAGGAAAATGCCCGAAAGCGGTGAAATAAAGGTCATGATGTTCGTGCGGAATCAAGATCTGCGGTTGGCATTATCATCAATTTTTTGCATTTGATTTGCGCAACGCTCCTTATCGTTGATTTCGTATAAAATTATTGAACGAAAATTAATTTCTTTAACAACAAAAATCTTGTACTTTTGTTACAAAAAGATAATACGATAATATAATAAAAGGTCGTGATGAAGAAAGATTATTCTGGTCAAGCTTTCCGGCTTGTTATAAAAAGTAATTTTTCCAAGTAACAGACAATCATTACTATTATAAATTAAAATATAATTATCAAATATTATCATATATCAAGTACCGTAAGTTAAATATATATATATATATATATATATATATATATATATATATATACATGTATATATTATTTACATTCAAGTGGTTTTTATTACTAGTTTATGAAACGATCGAGAGCTTGCGTGCACAACTGCAACATGGTAGTAGAAAAGAACGTACGGGCAGTCGGTTTAATAGAGCGAATTCCTAATGAAACCCAACGGGCGGTAACGCTTGTTCTCGTAATTAAAATAAAAAATTGCACTTCGTAACGCGGCAGATAATGCGCTCGCGCGATATCTCTTCTCGGAATATTTATTATTATCACTCTGCGCCATTGTTACGGGCAGCGCAATAGGATTCCCGCTTAGCATCTCCGCTCCGAGCGCGTGATTAAAGAGCAGCACGTAGAAGAATCTTGACAATTTGAGACGCGACTGTCGCCAACGCGGTCTTAATTTCAGGAAAATTATGAATGCAGAGCAGAATTTTCCCTCCCCTTTTTCCTCCCGTTGTTTTGCTTACTTGCTTGTGCGCGCGAATATTTACTGGCGCATTTCCGCGAGAATATTCGAGCGAGATAAATCCGATCTTTGGTTGCGAGAATGCTTGAAGGGACTATTGACTGAACTACATGAAAAATATTTCTTATGCAAATCATAATTTGAATCGTTTCAGTAATAAAGTTATTGTGTAGATATTTACGTCGTGAGCAAAGCTTCCGAATAATCCTCGAATTCTTCTCCATCTCTCCCTCGCTTTCCTTTTCCCTCTTATTCCGACAATGTCTATTCCTCATATTTTCAGTATAAATATTTTGTTGGCCATTTTTCGCTTCCTTCACAAACCCGCAGTTCCCGTATTTAAAAGGCTGACGAGATTCGACTCCCGGAGCGAGAATATACATAAAAAAAGATAGGAATATAGATCTCTCGCAGTAGAAAAAATATAAAATCGTGACGGTTCTCGGAAAATTTTTTACGAGTTTATTGCAAAATGTTGTGAGCCGTAACAGCAACGAGCGATCCGCTTTTGAAAAGTCATTCTTTATTTTTCTTTTTTTCTTTTTTTTTCTTTTTTTTTTTTTTTTTGGCATCGCGTAAAAGTCAAAGTGCGTTTTTGGTGCGTACCAATAATAGTTTTTCAATTTTTTGATTAATCTTAATATTTACAATAAAAGTGTATATTTCTTTATATTGAACGACAACTTGGGTGAATATAAGTTCAACAACAAAAATTTTTGAGATATTGTGTAACGATTAGCTACGAGTTGTTGCAACAAGAGAGCAATATCAATGTTCAGTTTTCGTCCAATTGAGAATGCTCTTATCACCGTCATGTATATGCAGATTGTACATATAGCACGACTGATTTTTTCCCCTCGAAAATAAACACAAAGGGGCAAAATTCGTTTGTTGAAAGATTGAAACAAAAAATCCTTTAAAGTACTCGTTTTTATATAAAACTTTTATTGTGCATTTGATACTTTATGACATCGCGCGCTATAAATATCAACATTTCCGCATGGTAATTTAATGCCCTATATCATCCGTTTTCATTTTTATAGAAGAGTATAATAATTTCAATTTTTTACGATTAAATATTATTATTATTTTATTATTATTAAATTATTATTATTAATTATTATTTTTTATATACAATATAAGAGATAATTATTATATAATTATATTTTATAACGTATATATTTTTGAACGTGAGAGAGAGAGAGAGAGAGAGAGAGAGAGAGAGAGAGAGAGAGAATGCGAATCTTATTATTTAATTTAGTATTTTTATCTTTTTAATCATTTTAATAATTTTAATTGTGAAATTTACTTCCTTAATATTTTCTCAAATATTGTAATTGGAATAGACTATTTATAAATTTAATATAAGAAAAACATGCGTCGCGCGATTAATTTAATCTTACCATATCAATGTGTCTTACATATTACGAATTTGTTTGAAAATTTTTACAGCAAGTTTTTTTTATCGACATACGCGGGTTCATTAGCATATAGCAATGCGATTAGACATCCATTATAGGATTCGATGCGGTTCTGCGGCCGATGTTACAACACTATATCACCGTTTACAACGGTCCCGATATCGACGTTACAGGCGCCAATGCATCTCGTCGACCATCCATGTCCAATCCAGAATGCGATTTATAATGGCAACAGACAGTTTTTCAAGTTACGAACGATTAAGCGCTACACAATGGTAAACTAAAATGTGAAATTAATCGAGAGAACGAGAATCACAACGACCAGTGTCGCACACTTGAAGTTATCTTTCCTTTCAAAAACGAAATATCGAGAAATAATTTTCTCTTTCTCTCTCTAATTTTACATAATTATTAAAATTATGCAAATTACAATAACCTTAACAATTTCAATTCTACGCCAACAATTCTGGAACTTTCGTATTATTAAATTATTAATGCGCATACAGAGTTTTGTGAATATAAAAACACAAACTTCATCCAGTAATTATTTATTATTTATCTTAACGAGAAAATTTCCTCTCCTCAACTTCTTAAATAAATATTAACAAATATTGACAAATCAGAATATATGTATGTACGTACCATATACATGGGGTATATATTCATATTAAATCATTGCATATAAAATGTTACGTTCCAAAAGTTTCAGTTTTACAGTATGCTCCTATATAAAATAGTAGCGTTTCTTGACATTCAAATATTACATTTAAACTGATATTAACAAACGCTTTAGTTTTTATAAGACATTTACAACTTTTTAAATTAAATTTGGAAAAACAATAAATTTTAAAAATTAAATGTGACGTTATGTCACATGCATTATACATGAAATAATTTATAATATAAATTCCGTTCAAGTTATCGAGGAATAGCATTTTACGAAACAATGCGAAATAACTTTAGTATTCCGCAGTTATTACGAGTTAATCTATCGATGAACCACGTAATCGACAATTTCTGCACAAGCATCGAACGTTTGTTGATTTTAAATATTTACTCCCTCCCTCTGAGCCTTCTTTTTGTTTCATTTTCTTCTGGCAATGCAATCATTGATGTGGTACCAAAGGACCATGATAAAGTCGCTCAACTGGTTCCATTCGCCAATAATTTTCTCTCTTCCTCTATTTCTTCTCCCCACTCCCCCCACCTCTCTCTCTCTCTCTCTCCTCTCTCTCCCCATTGTATGCCTCTTTCTTGCACATCACGGGTCTCTCTGTATCTGCCAACTCAGATCATCATAACAATGGTTGGAACTGCATGGCAAACTATGCTCCGCGAAATTCTCGGAATTCTTGATTGTTACGGGAATAAATTACGTCCACTAACGAACGAAAAATCATGTTGCTTTAAAAGTAAAATTTACAGTACGCAAAAGTGTTTGTTTAATTTAATTTTAAAATGCGTCGCTTTCTTTACATGGAACATTTTTTGATTGGAAACGCTTTGCTCGCATTATAAAGTTGTAAAACATCAATACATTCTGCGTTAATTGCATTAAAAATATATAAAATACAATGTTCGCCACGCGATTAATTATATATATATGTATTTATTTATTTATTTATTTATTTACAGTTAGTATTAACTAAAATTAATCGCGCGGTGAACGTTGTATTTTTATTATATATATATATATATATATATATATATATATATATATATATATATATATATATATATATTTTACATATATATTTAATGTAATTAGCGCAGAACGTAATAATATTTTATAATTTTATAATTTGAACAAAGCGTTTTCAATCAAAAAATGTTTTATATAAAATTATATATGTCCATATATAATTTTTTATTAATTTATTATTATTGTATATAAGGGATTACTATTGAAAAACAGTAATTTGTTACAATATCTTTGACATCCTATACCTTTTTATTTTTTCAAATAATTTTTAATTTATTATTAAATATTTATTATGAAATTATTAATATTTATTAAATATTTATGTGAATAATATATTAAAGATAATACATAACACGTTATTTTCAATATTAATAATTACTATCAATAAATTGCATATATGTATAATAACAACTATAAATAATTTAACGAGTGTCTACGCTATTTTTGTCCAATTTATTAAACAATTTTCAATAATTTTTATCAACTTGGACGCAACAAAATTTTTAATTTTTCTATTACAAAACGCCTTTAACGTTTCATATTCCGAACTAGTACATAATGACACGTTCTCAGGATCGATAAAGCGATGCTGTCGACCAGCGCTATCTCGATGCTTCTTTTTTATTCTTTGACGTCTGACAATTCCAATTGTTTCTAAATCGATGTCACCTTCCTACAGTAAAAACAATTATATCACGTCATAAAGTAGTCGGAGAATAATTTATCGTTTGTCGTTTACAACATCTTATCAAAGACTTAAAAAATGAAAAAGTAATCAACTTCAGTTATGGAACAATCAATGTTAACATTATAAATAGGTCTTTTTCATTTTATTCTTGACAATAATATTACTATTAATTATATATTATAAAAGATAAACACACATATACACACACACAACAATTAATAGACTTCTGAATATAAATGAATTTTAAACAATGTTGCGGAAAAAACTCGTGAAAATATAAAAATGCAAAATAAATAAGCTCCACTTTGAATTTTCTTTCGTAATCTGACCTTTGTTGTATTCGTTGATGGGCTTTTCGTTTCGAATGACCGACAAACTAACAGAAATTAATTCACTCCCGCAATTAACACCGATGCGTTTTGCCACGGAGAAACTCTCGCATGAAAATCGACGCTCCGCGTACGAAATTAGTTGGCTTTGTGCGCAATGCTTTGCCCAATTTAGGGCTTTCATCATCACGGCAACTTTGTCAACAATTTTCGGATTACTCGAATTCATGTAATTTTTGAAGTGCATTAGATTGTCAAATTACGAGTATTAAATTATGTTAATATATCTTTTTTTAAAATATGTGTGTCAAAAGATTTTTGTAAAATTTTTGAACTCTAAAAAAATGTGATTATTTTAATTCTCTTCCTATTATTATTATGACTATACTTTTATGATTTATTCATTATTTCCGTTAATTATGTAATGATTATTTATAAATCAAACAACTTAAGAATGTTTAATTCATAATTTTTAAAATACTGTACATAAAATATATAAATAATGTATTAGTGTTTTATCATCTCATTACTTTTTTCTTTTTCATCTGCGATCTCTCACTTACAAAAACAAACTTTATAAAAATATAATCCAAAAAATCATTTTTCCAGATTAATTAATACTAATGGTGTGATTGTATATTCCTTTTCCCTAGCTGAACAATATGTTTGTATCAATTCAGCATTTCGTTACTTGCATGTAGTTCGTAAAGGATAATATAATCCTGAAACACTCTTAACAAAACTTTATGCGGTTGTAATCCAGGTTTTGCGGGATTTACAGAAGCAACGTATTTTCATTGTATCGATTTCGTTTCTACAGAATCTCAGTACAAGATCGATTTCTCGTCGACGATTATCAAAACGTTCAAAAGATTTTTCGCTTAAATTATACAGAAATAAACACACACAAAATATCAAATATCAATGACAAAATATTTAGCTTTTTCTTTTAGCAAATTATTATTTGCAATTGCTTTTCTGGTATACATTCTGTATATTGTGTCAAATATTTTATATTAATAGTCTTTTATTTGAAAATCTTAATGAAATAACATATATATTGCCACGTATATATCACGTAGCTTCGGTTTCGGTTTTCCCGGCGCGTTCGCTCGCAAGGGACACCGATGCAACTGTCAAGGGGGCGGCCAAGAGACAGTCTGATCATGAAACGAGAGAGGAAGCTGAGCGACGCCGAGACGTATAGTTTAACACCAACGGTGGCTCGGTTGCCGTTGAGAGACGCTCGAAGGATAAAGTTCGCCTGAGGCCTCCCCTTGGAAATCTTCGGGTCGAAGTTTTCGACTTCCTCGCACGCGCATTCCGTTACAAGCTGCGCCGCGATGCATCGCGCGCTGCATCCACAGCGGGCGATGTCTCGCGAGCGCAACCAGCGGCGGCTACGACGCACACAGTAAACTATAGCGAAAGTGTATTTAACTCGACGAATTTTGCCGTATATATGGGAACGTCGAATTCCAATTTCCCCGGCCGGATGCCATTGCAACGCGTTTATCGCCGAAAAATATATAATATGTGATGTTCGTCGTCCCCTTACCTCGCTATCGAAATTACTTTCACCTATTGTATTTAAATTAATTGCGGACGTATCGTGTATCGCTGATGTGACATGCATACCAAAACGACGTATCGTTTATAAATTATTCTTTATTTCGAAGTTACTTATCGATAAAAAATTGAAGAATTTAGTCTAATGATCGTAAACACATGATTTAATTAAAAAAATAACGTAACATTTTATTGTATCTTCTATCTTTACTTTATTTTTATACGTACTTTCATTTGTCATATTTTGTTGATGAAGAGACAGTTTCAATAATTTTAATTATTATTACCGGATGTTTTAATTAAAATTGCAGCTCATATTATTTTATTTTTAGCTTATTTTTCTCGCTTTTAATCGATGCTTTTTCATATTTTGTTAATAAAATTATATTTTGAATAATTTAGACATTAATTATATGTATAAAGTAATAAATGATAAATTATATTGTATATATATATATGTAAATTATATGTATGTGCGTAAAATTTAATCAAAGTAATATTCGATATAATATTTCTTAAGTTAACTGTTATTTTTGCTGTAGCTTTATTTTACAGCAATATTCTGTTATGTTTGACCAATTAGATCACGATTTAATGTAAATTGTGATGTAAAAAAAATTATTACACAAAAAAAAAAAATCAATAAATTTTTCTATATACAATATACATGTATATATATATATATATATATATATATATATATATAATGCAATTTTTTTAAACTAAGTTTAACAAAAAAAAATTTATTATTTTTTTTGTGTAATAATTTTTTACAAACATTGCAAATTATGATTTAATTGATCAAATATAAAGAAAATAAAATTTTAACAAACATAACAGATAAATTAAGAAATCATAAAAAAAATATATTGTATATATATATATATATATATATATATATATATATCGCAAGAGAATTATATATACATAACATTTTAAGCGATCGTTCTTCATTAACTAAATTCTTCAATTATTAACAATCGAACTGATGAAAGGACATGGTTCCGTTTAAAAGATCAGCGCGTTTAAAAGTTAATCTTTGCAATTGCCCGTGAGAAATCCTATACGGGAAATGGAAAATACGGTTCATACGTGCTGACGCGACGAGCACCGCGAAGGATCTAAGAGTCGGAGACGAGGATGTAGCGCAGAAGATTAAAAGGCTGAGAGATAAACTTATATACGAAAAAGTACCGCGACAAAAGTTTGAAATGTCGAAATCAACGTCGGATTCGTTAAGGCTAACGACCGCCATAATTAGAGAGCCGCAGAATCTGCCGTCCAAGTTCCGAATTGCATTGGTCGGCTGACTTTTCAATTTCGTGGAAGAAAGATCTACGTTGCTCGGTTCGAAAGTTCATGCTCACTCGAATTAAATCCAGGACGCTGTTGCGTTTGATCTTTCTGGTAATCGCGGTCGTTCGTTACATTGATCAAGAAAAACTGTCCTCGATAACATGTACGATTTATTTGCCCGCGAATAATAATTCTCTCAAATGTATATTGCATTCGTTTAATAGTATCAAGTGCAGATTGAAATATTGTATTGAAACAGACGAGCGAGATATCACAACAGTTAGTACTTAATTTAATATTAAACCATTAGAAGGCTTTATTTTTCATTTTCTCGTAATAGAAGAGACAGAAAATTATTTTATTGGTAATTTCTGATAATTTACATAGAATTATGATTTTCCGAATATAATAACAGATCAAGACCTCTAATTACTGTCCATTATGATCCATTCCAATGTTGATGCAATCTTTTTAGCTTTACAAAAATAACTAATGTTGATTAAAACCTTGTGCGAGAAACAAACCAGTTGAAGATAATAAATTTATTCTACATCATTTAGCATTTAGTGAATAATGTATGTTGTCGGACGTTTAAACATCATATTCAGTGAAAACAGTATAATGAATTTATTGCTGCAACTTTGTACTGCAAGAATGAGTTACATATCTGATGTTTCTGTAATATATATATATATATATATATATATATATATATATATATATGCATCCGTAAATATATATAGTAGAATTAAAATTATGGAAAAAACAAAATGTTTTTATATATTAATTCTTTAGGCAAAATAAAATGCAATAAAATAAATTATTATAATAAAAGTTCAAAAAACGTCACTCTAAACTAGATGTCAAAACATGAATAATGCAGTATTGCGCGCATATAACAACATGAACGATATATGTACGTCAAAGGGACTTTGATAATGGCATTCAAGAGGTAGATAAATAAAAAAGGAAAGGTAAAAAGTAGGAAAACCTATAATACGCTTTTAATGCCGAATGGCATTTAAATGGCTTTCATCGCCAAATGCGGATGTGAGGCCATTTATTTGTTTGATAAATTTTCTTTTTTTTTTTTACAATCGCGTTGCGACTGCAACGGATTGTTACCGATAACAGCAAAAAAATGTCATTTACAATAAAATTTAATCTACAAGTAATATCTCGATTCGCCGAACAGCACGCACACCATGTATATGCAGATATAAGCACTTTATAAACAACCGCGTAGCATTAAACTATAAATCTTGTCGCATATCCGCGTTGAAAGCATTAAATAAAAAAAAAAAAAAATTCATTGTCAATATTTGATAGCAAAATGAAGAAATGTATTAAAAATACATATAAAATTGGAGGACACACTTTTATACGTGCACGCGATAATTGAATCCTTTGTCTCTCTTCTCTTCTTTTCCTTTTAATTCACTTATCGGATATTTAAATATTTATAATTTTAAAATATCCCTAAAATGCCTTAGTTGTTTCAATTTGCATGTTTCACACACACACACACACACGCGCGGACACACTACATACACGTACACAAAAATGAAAGCCATATTCGAAAAAAATTAAAAAATTTTAATGGCACAATATACCTACAAGCGCGAACGGCATGATTGTACGGTACTAATAACGGGGATATATATATATATATATATATAATGTTCAAATTTTACTTCTACGTATGTTGTCCGGCGCATAACAACGGATATGTAATAATTATTTGCACAGCGAAGTTAACCACTGCAAACCGCACAAAGGACCGGCAACAAGCATCTACAGGGCGCATTCAAATTTCAGCAACGAATCGTTCTACCCTCGTTTTGTGCTTCATCGCCAGTTAGTGAAGTTATATCCGTGAACCAGAGGTAACGTGATCTCTCTTTCTCTCTCTCTCTCTCTCTCTCTATCTTTATCTCCGCGGATAAACGGTGCGCGAAATGTCTTAGAAATTATGGAGCTGTCTTAATCGTGCTTTCTACGAGAAATCGTATTTTTATCTACTGAATTAAAACAGTAAAATAGGTAACACGAATATGCCGAATGAATGACTTTAAATAATGAGATGATAGATTTAATAGATTTTTTTACTTTAAATACAATATATTCGAGCAACGATTAAACATTAAAAATTCTGCTATTATTTTAATAAAGTTTTCTTTAGCCACAAAGAATTATGTCATCAAATAATGTTATAAATGTTATAATTTATATATTTTGATTTAAATAGAGATGTTCCACCAACCTTTCAATAACAGCATTTTGTAGAACTTTTTGTCTTTGTCAGCGAAAACGTTTTTAAATTCAAACTAAATGTATCCAATTTAATAAAAGTGTAATAAAAAATTGTATAAACATTCGTTTACAGATGTTAAAAAAAATATACATATATATTATACATATAAAAAGTGTGTGTGGGTATGCGTGTGTAGTTTAAAAAGATGAAAAAAAATTAATTTTTATTTAGTTTTCTTATCAATTTCTTTCTCAATCACTCAGGATTGTAAATTTTTGCCCGTAATCAGTTCTCCGTTAAAAGGACCATTTTCTAACATAACTTTGAAACCGTCATTTTATCCCCAAAGTCGTTATCTCATCCAGGATCGCGATCAAGCGCGACATTTATGAACCCGGAGACTCACGAGGATATTAATCTTCGCAGAAAATGGCGCAATCAAAGGGTGAGGGCGGAATAAAATTCTTGGGGTTCGCCGATTCGCGTCCCTATCTGCGAGGGTAACGTACCGCGAAAGGCCTTTCAGATTATTACACCTTAGCGCGCGCTTAGGTCGAAGGGTGAAACCAGCAGGATCGCGGTTTGCAACAAGGGGTCAGCTCGCTCGTATGCGAAGAGAAAGAGAGAGACGGAGATAGTGAGGGAGGAAGGGGAAGAGAGGGAGGCTTGGCGACTCCCTTCTCTCTAAGATATACGCGTGTATTATCGTGCTTCTATTCTATGTATACCACATCCTGCACCGGATATGCTCTCGCACGGTTATGCGAACGCGGCTCACACATACGTGCATTTACACTATCTCGCGCGTTTGTTAATGCGCTAGACACGATGCGCTGTAACTCCTAATTTACTGGTAAAACTTGATTTTCGGCTGAAACAATACTACACTTTTTTAAATAAATAATGGAAGCAAAAATTCTCGGATATGCGAGTCTCAGGCCTGCAACCCTGTCGTAGAGATAAAAACAATACGCGGTGATTTTTTTCTTTCATTTTCCAGCTAAAAAATAAGATAAATAATAAAATAATGATAAAAATAATATATAATGATAAAAATATGTCAAAAAATTTTGGAATCTTTGATATTTATATATTAAAAGGATAAATAAGCCTCTGCTTATTCTCTGTTTACCAAACGTACATTAATAATTTCCACAATAACGTATACAGAAACATACTGAAATCGTATTAAAATCGTCAAATAAAATTATTCAATATATTTGCTTTGTTCGCATATTAATAATGCAATGAAAATAATAACGTAAAAAAAAAAAAAAAAAAAAAAAAAAAAAAAAGAAACGATACCTATATTTTTTTTCTACAATTTTTGTCTCGCCTTGTTTCGCAATTCATTGATCTCGTAAGAACGGAAGGAAACTAAAGTTCGGATTTTATCCCGGTTGCTGTCTAGGAGTATTACCTTCGGTTAATCCAGCAAACGAAACGGCTGGTCAAGGTAGTACATTAAGAATCCTTATGCTCGATTTCACGCGTAACGAATGAAGTCGGGGCGGATAAAGCCGGCAAGGGAATGAGAGTAGAATTTATTCGCGAAAGAATTTATTTGTTGTTAGTGGCGCCAAACATTAATCACAGACTTTCGCAATCGGGTAAAACAAGCATAATAAATAAGAATATCGAATTGAGTAACATACACTAGCTATAAAAATACCAACGTATGAGCAATGAAATAAAGCAACAATACAACATTCTGTTAATATTATATATGACTTAATTGGAAGAAAATTACATATTCTTTTCAGCAAACTTATTATGTATTGTTCCGATAAACAGTAATAATTATTACGGTTCGCAAAGATTCAATTTATAGAATTTGTCAACTACATTCTAAATGCAAAATCTATCACAATTATTGTATCTACGAATATCTACTCTATTCAGGAAAAAATATTAAAATCATAATTCTAAGACAAAGTACAAGCAATATAATATACTAGCTTGTCCATTATAATATGAAATATACGAAAATAGAACTCGCGCGCTACTTTAAGAAATTGTAAAGGACGAAGTCACCAAGCGAATACTCGCAACCTCGCCTCGCCAGATCGCGGGTTGTAAGCGGGTTGTATGTCAGACCGACTTGTAATAAGTTGTAACCCCACATTCCCGACACGAAAAATCGCTTTTCTCCGGTCGAATCAAGTCGCGGCGGCTCTCCCGGCGCGAGAGAGAGAGAGAGAGAGAGAGAGACGGAAGGCGAAAGGAGGAAGAAAGGGAAACGCGACATTTTTACCGCCCCAATATATAAAATGGCTCACGATCAATTGCACCCAGCGATATTGAGACAGAAAAAAAAGAGGGAGAGAGAGAGAGAGAGAGAGAGATAGAAATATAGAGCAAGAGGGAGGAATGCGGTATATACGGGTGGTACAAGGCGAACGAGGAAAAGCGATGCTCATCGAACCTTAAAATACGCCCTTATCATATTGCCCCATCCTGTGTTAAATGCCCCACCGCCCCTCCGACCGCTGTTCGTCCTCCGCCTCCGTCTTTCCTCTTCGTTTTCGACTTACGATCCAACCATCCGCGAGCTTTTCACACAGCGCGATTCTACATGCAGAAACGAGACAAAAGAATGCAATTCCAGTACCGGCGGTCGTAGCATCCCGCGATTTTCCTCTTTTCGCGAAACGTACAGTGCCAAGAGCCGAGTGCTGTTCCTGAAATATTTCCAGCGTGCTACCGCGGGGTAGAGGGTTGTGGGAGCGTAGGATGCTCTGGTGATGGTGATGGTGGTGGTCGCACGCACGCTAGAACTCAGGGATGAGCAGAAAGAGAAAGGAGAGGCGGGTGAAAAGGAGGAGGGGAGAAAGAGGGGGGGAGAGAGAGAGAGAGAGAGAGAGAGAGAGGAAGTGGGGGGAGAAGAGCGGGGGTAGGAACGGAAGCCCAAGAGAACTCTAACAAATTGTCATTTGCAGTGCAATACTCGTTCCGTCCGCACAATAATCCAGCGCGATGCTGGCATCGCGGGCGCGTCGGAAGAAAATCCTTATACAGAGCGGAAAATGCCGGGGCCTCGACTAAATTAGACGCCCATGAGATTTGGTTTTAGCAAGGTACGGAAATATTTTACGGGCAAGGAGACTGAAAAAGGCAGGGCGGTGCATCTTAAGATTGCAAGAGCAATTTTTTTTTTTTTTTTTTTTTTTTTTCAATTTAATAATTTATTTTATTATCCTTTTTCGCATAAATTTTGTAAAATCCTCTAACTGTTCGATTTCTCGAGTCACAGTAGAATATGGTATTTATAGGTAAACATTTTGTAACTAACATTATAATTTTTATAGCCTCTTCTACGGTTTCAATTATGTAGCTTTCAACATTAGAATACTATAGTTTCTCTAATGCACTTGTACATTTAATTAGTTAATTTAACCTTTCTATCGTCGAACCGAACAACAAACTTTATCTATTATCCTTGTCCCTTCCGTTTCGCAATCGCTTTTTCGATTCTGTGAAACGTTCGCAAGAAGGAAGCCGGGTTTGAAATCTTTTTGAGGCCAAGTGATTACGCCCGAAAGGAATCCAATAAACGCACTTCATTGTTGTTGGAAACCACGGCTAATTGCGATGTTGGGCTTAAGGCGAAGTAATATTTTTGAGAGCAAAGCATTCTCGGTAAAATATCTCGTGACTCCTTTGAAATTTTACTTCGGTTTATAGCTGATTAGATCTATCCTTCTCAAGTTCCATACTTTGTACATAAAAATGTAAACTCGACAAGATAATAAGATGTTAAAATGGATAATTACACCTCGTCATCTCAAAGGAAATCTTAAATAATAGAAGCTAATAAAAGTTACAATTGCAAAGTAATTTTGTTGAAAAAGATAACAGAGAGTTTTCGAACAAAGTTCAAGCAAAATGTGAGAATACAAAACGAGAATAAATATCCTATTTCTATGCGTAAACAATAACATAAAAACAATAAATATATAAACAAATAATGCATTATAAATCGTCCATTAAAAATATTTTAATCAGTAATTTTAACGAAGTAAACTTATTTATTTTTTTGTTTACAATTTATTTTTTATTTCGAAAGAAGATGCTTGTCTCATTAAAGTTGAGATCTTTTCAGTGGACAATTTTAATGAAACGGTATTGTATTTTTCTATTAATAATATTTTTTTATTATTATTACTAAAAAAGGATCTTTAATTAGTATTCAGTAAATAATAGAAGGAACAACAATTTTTTTTTTCTTTTTACCTTATTTTCATAATATTCTTTTTGTTATAGCAAAAAAATTCTATCCAGTAAGACGATCGGGAAATTCAATTATAAAGCTAAATGATAACTTGTCGGACATATTGGGTCGTATTTGACCCATTTCTACCATTTGCGAACTATGGCAAGTATGTCCGGCGTCCGAGGGTTAATGTAGAGGTCGAACTCGAAGAAAGGGACCATAAATTGCACTAAACGACATTGTCTGGATTCCACAATACGCGAGTTTGAAATTATTCGTTATGGTTTTGTTATGATCGGAAAGATATTTATGATCAATAAATAAAGGTATAAAATACCAAATAATGTCACGCTAAAAAATACGCTCAAATTAATCTTTATTCTTTATTCTTTTTATTAACTCTTGTAGCTCACACATTTTCTTGCTCTGTTCCAGGTTACACATGGGTCACAATGTTTTGTGGAAGTTTTTGCTGTTTTAAAGTGCTTGAAAAACTTTACCAAAGTTTAAAAGTTTATTTCTTGACATCTGTAGAAAATGATTATACAAAACAAAAGTAAAAAAATAAATTTTAAACATTTTTTTTTATTGATTAAAGTCTTTGGGATATTCTATTGTTAAAATATCTATCGATAGTTTAACAATAGAAAATTACCCATATGTGACTTTTGAGAGTTATTAATATTACTCCGTATTAACATTTCCATACTGAATTTTCGCTATAGAAAAATCGACTTTATATTCAAGTTATTAGTACCTGTCATTAGCAGTTAATGAGGCAGGGGGTTTTAATTGTCAATCATTAACAATTTCACTTCGTATCATTTTGCGGCATGATGCGTCGAGCTTTGACGTTGGCATTTGTGCCATTAATGAAAATCAATTTCGCACGTAACGCCACGAACATTACTGTGAACATAAAATATAATACCCGCGATAATACTGGGATAAATCCCAATTCCATTTCTCTGACTCGCGTACTTATTCGTTTCGCATCGCGTTCCGAAACTAATCTCCCTCTAATAAAGAAGTGGAAGTAACTTCGAATTTTATCCTCGGAAATGCGTGGAAAAGCCGCTCTCAATCCGATGTGATGTGTCGCTTCCCGTTTTATATATAGAAAAAAAAAATACAAAAAGACAGAGAGAGAGAGAGAGAGAGAGAGAGAGATGACAAAATAGGAAAGAAATCCGGTACCGCAGATTTTAATGAAGTTCGATTAATAATTTTTTTAATGCAATGTTCGTTATACAAGTGATGATGTTAAAATCTTTACAAACTCGAATTATTACACCAAAAAGAATTCAATAAAGGCACGTCATTGTTGTTGCAAGCTCTTACTAATTGCAATAGTAGAGAGAGAGTCTTTAAGATCGATCGGATTTCTGGAGACCGCGAAACGGATGCTATAGTAGCTCTATCACACGGAGATACGAAAGATCAAAGCAAGTAGAACGCGGATGCACCTGCAATCGCTTGATGAGACTTCTTTCATGCGACGCCTCTTCGAGGAAAGCTCTCTTTTATATAGACGCGACTGAGTAATATTTAACGATATTTCTATTTTTAATGTTGGTCCAAAAAAAATCTTCAGACGAGCATATTACAATCATAAAATGGATATTTGATTCGTTTATTAATTGTTATATATAGCTAATATAAATGAAATAATGAACAAACAAATAATTTATATTCTTTTAATTAACATTGTAACATAACACTTCCATACAATTATACTATTAATTAAAAGGTGAATTTTACATAAAGCTTGTGATATGTATACACCAAAGTGGAATTTTTAGTCCAAATGTTCATAAGAGAAATAAAATGTTGTTTTTTTAATATATGTATATTTATAATACAAGAAAATATGAAATGATATAATACTTATTAGAATTTTCCACGTATTTGAAATTTAAGTTTTAAAATTTTTGAATCTTGTTCTTTTTATAAAACTTGAAGAATTATACAATCTCATATAATTATATTTTATTATACGTATGATTATATAATTTTGATTATATAAATATATAATTAATAAAATTGTATCATCAAAAATTTATAACATTCCTTTATTAAATGTTAAGTAATCTTACCCGCGGGCACGGATATAATATGCTTACGTGGAAAATTAGTGTAACTATAAAAAGCTGCGAGACGTCGAATGAAGATTCCATTATTTGAGAAAGAAAGAGAAAGAGAGAGACCCGTCACGTCGTTAGATGTGTATCTCGCGCGAGGCAAAATAATTTCCTCTACCGGAATAGCCTGAAGTGGCCAGTGCACAACGTCGGAAAGAAAAGAACAGAAAAGAGAAAAGAAGAAAAAAGAAAAAAGAAAAAAAAAAGAAGCTTTTTCGATCGCGGCTCGGCATACCGCCGCGAGAGGAATCCGATAATGCCACGACGGCATTGTTATTACAAATGTCAGCTAATTGTAATTGAGAGCCGCGTACGCGAGCCGCGAATTGAAATCTTTATGATCGATCGTGACGATGGCATGGCGGGGGCTTTGCCGGTATACGATATGCGCGAAGCGAATGCCCGTTTCGCAGTAAAACTGCAATGCGAAATAATTGATCGGCGCCGTGCATTCGCGCGGTAATTAAAAACATTTTATTTGCATTCCAAATGTTACTTTCGGTTTTATTTTGCGGATCGTGTGTTACGATACGGCAATACGACGCGGCATTACCAAAATTCCTCGTTCGTGCGCGAATTATCCCCGAATTACCTTCGTGCCGAATAAAAGCCAACACTTTTCAAAGGTTTCCGTAGCACTTCCAGAATTCCGAAGTGCTTTTGATAGTTTTCAAATTGAAATTATCATGTCTGAGTTATTCGCTCCTTTACAGTTGCGCCTGCATTGTGAATTTTCACTATTGTTTCGTGAAATATTAGAAATAATATCTCATTTGTTTTATTCCCCTTTTTTCTTTTTTCTCTTTCTTTCTCTCTCTCTCTTCTGTAAAAAAAAGAATAAATTTAAAATATTCAAGTGAACTCCACCAATTTTTATGTAAAAATAACAGAAAAATGTATATGTATGCCACGTGTATGCAGGTATCACGTAAAGCTGCATCGCATTATTATCATTTCATTTCATTTGACAATCGTTGCATGGGAAACTCATTAACCTGCTCAATGATTACTCATTGATGCGTCAATTGGACAAATTGGAGGATTTATAGTCGCACGCGAGATTTATCGCGAGATATTACGAAGATCGAAATTACCATAATTAGTCGCCACGCGACACCATTAATAAACTATATAATGCAATCAAATTAATTTATGCATGTGCTTTAGGATTACTATAGTACTGGGATTACTAATGCATTTGAGTTTAAATTTTGTTACATATATATCCGGCATTCCAACAAATAAGTCATTCTCGATGTGAGTCAACTATACGTGTGTTCAAAAATCAACATTTCCAAACGTTACACCGAAATATCTCACTCACTTTTTTTGCACATCTGTAATCTTTAATATAAGATGATATGCAAGATTTTTTTGTTTTACAATCAATTAAACATCAGACAATTCGCAATCGAAGAGCACTGTAACGTACCAGTCGATGAGAGAAACAGTCTATCTATCGGTCATCACTTGGCAAACAGTCAAGGGGAATGTGCACGTGTACAGAATTTACGAGATATATAAAAACCACATCTCGTATATATAAAGTGCAACCGTAACCGGTCGTTTAACTTTAGTGACGTACAATCTGCGATATTAAACGCTACGCTGGTGCTCGTTTATGTCGCGATTTCGTTCTGCGACTTACCTCGTCGTCTTCTTTTTTTTTTTTTTTTTTTATCGATATCATTTTTTTTACGAGCTTGATGCACACGTTCCAAGCATCGCAAATCCTTCCGTCAACAATTTCGCATTTACCTTACAACAACATATAACGTCAATATCTGTTATTTAAATATTGATTATAAAAATATCAAAAATTGAAAACTATACGTCAAGATCAAGCAATGATCTTATCTAATATTTTGAAAAAAAAAAAAAAAAAATCAATTCTAGAATCAGTCACCAGACAATCCATAGAGTTCATGCAAAAGATAACGTGCTATTACGTCCCTCGAAACATTCTTAAAAAAAAAAAAAAAAAAAAAAAAAAAACTTATAAAATAATCGCAAAATACAGTTTTTATACGAACTGACTTGAAATAAAACGCAACTAGAAACAAAGCCCCGGTCAGGGATAACACACGCCTGAAACAGATAATCCACGCTAATTCCTTTCTCCCTGAAATTTAATGCCGCACCGGGCACTTACGCTCGCTACACCTAGCGTACAGCAAAAAAGCTCATTCTGTCGCGAAAGCTTTCGCGCGTAAACAAACGTTAGCCGCGTCGCGCCAATGTTCTCTCTTCCTATCCCAACTTTTCTACTCCTCTCTTTTTACCGACGTGTTGGCATCCCATGCACTTCGATTTTCCCGCGACTTTTCATCGTTCCCGGTAGCATCATCGCACGAACCAACGAACCGCGTACTATCGTGACTTTACTTATGTTATGTCGTGCAGATCAAGTCGTTCAAGAATGAACGATATCCGCGTATAATCGTTCTCTCTCACATGTCGTGTACCTTTTGCTATTCGATATCTGATATTTTCCTTTCTCATACGAAAACCGATCTCGATTTCGATTCTGATGTACATACACAGAAAAAAAGAATATTCTTACTTTGACAATATCTTTAGTTTCAAAATGTAAATCTTGAAGCGAGATCATATTGCGTTAAATAAAAAAAATTTGCTTGGATAAAGACATTTTATATAATTTAAGCAAGAAAAATATATTCTTGTTATTTAAGAATAATTTTCTTGAATGTAAAAATGTTGGATAATGAAAAAATGTTGGATAGAAAATAATACATGTTCAAATCGAAGATTATAATTTTTTTAGAGTTAAAATAATTATTTTATTCTTGAAGTGACAATTTGGGCAAAATGGGAATATTGAAATAAAATTATAATATTGTTGAAATTTAAGATTTTTTTAATTCTTCTAAGAAGATTATGAATTGTTGCGTATATATGAAACAATGAACGCGTTTATATGGTATAAGTATATAAGTTTTGATTTGACACTTACTTTTTTTCTGTGTACATTGCATGTGTCATGAAGCAGGTCAAAATAAAAGAGACGTCTTTTTTTTCATAAGATGGAGCATTCGAGTCTTTGGGATCGAATATCATTGGAAGCACACGATGCATAAAAAATACTCGAAACAAAATTTTTAAAATAACATTAAAAGTATCTAACAACCATATACACGCAAAACAGTTTTAATGTCGTAAAACTTTTTTATCCGAAACATCTCGGTAAGCTTTGAAATATTGTTTTATCCAGTAAATCTGCAAACAAGAATGTATAAAACAACGTGTCTCTTACTTTAGCTTACGCTGTAATGTATTCGAAGCTTGTAAAAAATGCAAGAGAGAGACAATTCCGACCGTTTATCGCATTTTTGAAAAAAAAAGTCCAATCGTACAAATCGTATTCCAAACAAGTGAAAATATTTCAATTAATAATTAATAAATTTAGGATAACATTTTATGTACAAAGCTTATAACAATAATTCATGTCACTTATGTTTCACGATACAAGGAAAGAATTCGTACATATTAATGGAGAATATAATACGCACAGTGTATAATGCCAAAATGGTTGCCAAACAAGTAAAGTCGTATTCAAACGAGTTTTTGCCGCATAAAACGCGACACGTATTTACTTCCGCAAGAGCTGACCTACTAATCTAAGAATTAATTAAATCTGCTGCGCCGGCGAGATCTCATTTCATGTCTGTAATTCTCTGGGTACATTGCTCGCATATAATTTATCTCACATGACTATTTGGCAACGCAATGGAGGCACGATAATATATAAAACGTTGCAGAATTCCAGAGCTTTATAATCTCGATCCTTGTTATTAAAATGTTGCAACACTGAAAAATATATATTATCTCAAATTTCATTATTTATATCTTTGAATACATTTTATTTTAAATAAAAAATAAATTTTTAAAGTTTTATATAAAGTTTGTTTTATAAGTTAAAAAGAAAATAAAACTTTATAATATATTTAAAGTATATAAATATATTCAAATTTGCGCTTGCATTATTTTAATTATACACAACTATTTAAAAAGAGTTAAATTTTTTAATTTAGGGAGTATTTGTAATATTACAAATTTAAGATCCTGAATATTCGAAAAAATTCGTTAACTACAAAGTTCGATGTCGAAAAATTTATTAAATTTCGAATTACACATCAACATTTTAAATTTTTTAAAATCTTGGCAGTTCCTTTACGTTCCATCTTTTGTCTGAATTGGATTTACTATCGAAAGAGCTCTTGTTCTTAAATATCCTATCCGAAATAATCCGTTCATATTGTGGGGCCGCCTTTCCAGTTCATGAAATATGTATTAAAAAAGTGACGCCGGTATACAAATTAACTCGGCTGCCTCAATTTAAAAAGAGAAACGCGGGAACGACGTATCTCATTTGGTTGACGGTGTCGTCGCATTCCCCACGGAAACGCCTCGCTCGAAAACTTTCCCGAAGAATCCGACGTAGCGACGTCTAATGTATCTTGACGCGCGTTTTACGAGGAAAATGCGGAAAAACTGCGCAAGCACTGAATGTCGACAAATTCAACGTTCAGATAAGAGTGTCGCTACATACTTCGTGATAAAAACCAGATTGGTAAATGACAATGACTTTATCAATAGACAGACAAATATCAGTTTTTTTTATTAACTTTTATTATCATGTAAGTCAATGTGAGGGAGAGTATTGATATGTGAAATGTAATAAAAAATATATTAAATTTTGTGATTTATTGACATGTAAATCTCTCTATGAATGTTTTTTAAGCTTGGACGTATGAGATTTCTATTTTAATTTTTATATAATAAATCTGTAACCGAATCAATACTCTAACCAAAAAATTGAAACGTTTTTGTATTTTAAGCCTATAAAGTTTGATGAGATAATATTAAAATTCCTATGAGAACTATTAAAATTAACTATGTAAATATAGAACAATTATCTTGAAATTTAAGTAAATTGTGTAATTATAAATAAAACTGACAGAAACGCGCAACAATTACATGCAATCAATATTCTAGAATATCTTGAAATATTAACTCTAAAATGTTAGATAAAAAGAAAAAAAAAAAAAAAAAAAAAAAGTGTCATGTAATTTTATTTTTGAAATATTCACGGCAAAATATTAACGTGATGAAATGTTCTTTTTAAACAGTAGTTTCTCTTTAAATGTGCACCAACCTTTCTGCCCCATAATTAAATAACTACCATTAGAAACAATGCCGCTTTGCTGCCGACGTACTTGGCATTCAAGTAATTTGCGAACTGAAAGGCTCCAAACATAAAGTAATACGCGTGCGTGTCGGGAGAAGAAACTTTGATGAAATGCGAGAAGACTTTCTGCAGTTTTGGAAACGTATGAATAAATCATTTTAGTCGCGGCGAACATCAAAGATAGTATGCGTGATAGTATGCGATTCTCCTTTTCGCTCCCTTATGTAAATTGGAATTAAAAATCGACAAAAAAAGCGAGAAATCAAAATTTACTAATTTTAATACTCTATTGAATATGCCAACTGTAAATTTATACGTGTTTAAAATTTCAATATTTGATTTGAAACATTTACAAAAATGCGTCAGAGATTGTGTTTTCTATCATGCATCAAAAGATTCTTACGTTGCAAACGCTATATTTTATCGGAAAATGAAAGCAGGATGAAATAAGCTTCGAAAATCAATAATCAACAATTGCCCGTTCATTCGCGAAATCGTGGGGACGTTATTAAGGCTTTCCGCGTTTTTTCGTTTCATCGGCCCCGCAAATTCGATTCTAACTCTTACCGCAATGTCGAGATTTTTACGATAGAGTCGGGCCACATTTACCGACTAGCCTTTTGATTCTCGCGCGCAATGTTCCTCGCAATTTTAATTAATCTACAATTATCGAAATGTTCGAAGTTACGCGGCAGCACTCGTTTAATTAGTCGCCGGAGCTTTGCAAATCCTCGATTTCACAATCCACGTTTCTCTTACCTTACGCTTCGACTAGCCGTAATTAGTTCCATTTCGTGTGCTCAATGTTAAATAAAACACACTCGACGTCATTTAGTCGTGCGCGGTTTCAAATGCGAGTAAAACTACTCGACGATACTCCGCTTTCGCTCGAGTTATTTTCTTGTCCATCGCTTTTGTTGTTGTTACGAGGCTCACACTACGGAGATTTCTCTCTGATAGAGAGATTTCCGATCGGACGGTAAATATTTAAACGCGAAACGAATCTGACTGCGTTCAAGTTGTCTGCTGACGCTTGCGATTACTATCGAGCTTTAACTAGTGGAGCTGCCTGAGAAATTAATTTGTGACAATTTAAACCGAATCAACTGTTAGAACAGCATCGATTCGCAAAATCTGTAATTATTACTGAAGTTTATAATCGGATATTAGAATATAAATTATAAGTATCTTATCGTATATCTATTGACATTTGTAAATGTCTAAGATATCTTTCTCGTAAATGTTATTAAATTCCGACTACGTTTAAGAGAGTTTGGAGAAAAGATATTTTTTGCGACAATAAAATTCTTTTAAATAAAACAGCATTATCACGTCAATTTATCTGTATAGTAACTTCAATTTCGACCAAGTGATTTATCGGCAGGAACGATACGGGGCTATATGTCTTGAGGAGAGTGACGATGTAATTTCATCGGAGAAAGGGGGGAGGGACGAAGGGCGGATTCGTAGTAGCAGGCAGGTAGTTCCCTGCGCATTTTCTTTTCGCATGCAGCGCGTCGCGTCCCGGCCTTGATGGTCCACGAAATAACGGCGACACGACGATCTCGTTAGAGCCGCGGTGTGTGTAAAATGGGTTAAAAACCCCTCATTTTCACGCCCGAGGGACGAAATTACGCGGTCCGGCATGCCCGGTGGCTTTTGTCACCGGCTGATTCAATTGCCACGTTACCAACAAAAGTATATACGTCGCTTTGTCCGTGTGTACACAAAGCGACGTTGCTCGACAAAAATTGGAATAATGTCCGACTCGCAAAGAGCTCGGGCGCGTGCCTCATACTCATCCATGTAAAGAAACTCGGAATTATTACGAAATATGCATGCGCATATTTCTTAATAATCCCCTCCCCTCTGTCTTCTCTCTTTACTCGTAAATACGTTTCATTTCAAGCTCCACGGGGTCGCACGGATGTAAAACCTATTAGAGACGGAAAAAAGACGATACGAAAGAAAAGTGTTTCGTTGCCGGACACATTATATAATCTCATTAACTTTTTTTTTTTTCTTTTTAGATAAAGACAGTTTTTTTCTATAATATGAATTTCTTATGTTTTTCAAACCTTCAAAAATATGCGAGCGTGAAACTCGAGATGAATTGAAAAAAAAAAAAAAAGTATGCAATATCATTTAAAATGACTTTCCTTATAAAGTACTAATGTATACCTACCGGCAATTAGTTTGATAATGTTAAGAGAGTAGTGATACAAGTGTCGCGGAAACAATAGATGAAATTAGGTTCCGTAATACTGTTTTCGAACTGCGTGCAACACAATCAATGGAGTAATAATTCTCCATCACAGAGCTAACTGTTAACAAAACTGATAAATTTATTCAACGCGCGCGATTCGACACATTGATTCAGCGAGATTCGATCATGTTAAAGTGATCGCATATTCGGCAATCGATATTATATCTATATATAAAGCACGGTATAACTGGTGCTTTCGATATTCCGACATGATACAAATTATATACGTGTATAATACGCCCTCCCCCCTCCATCCGTGATTTACCTTTCATGTCACTATACCTTGGAACACACACGTTCTCTATTTACGTATATTTCATCGACAATCTAACATTATTCCTAGCTCTATATGATTGCGGTCGCGCTTGATAAATGACGCGACACTTCATAAATCCACAAAAAAAAGTTCCACGCAACTAATAAAAATACTGGAAACACATAGACGACAGTTCTCCGTTATTTAACTCACCGGAAATGTGTGGCATAGCCATACCACAAATTCAATATCGAGTCGGATAGCGTCGATATGACATAACGACTGGTGGTATTTATATTACCGATACATATTGGAAAAAAGTATTTCGTGCATTCGCGATTTTTTCCTCCCGTTTTTCAAACCGTATGCGGAGTTTTTATCAAAAATATGGCGCCACGCATACTCATATTAATTCTGTTCGAACCCCATACCGATAGTATTAACAGAAGTTCTACCTGTCTCGAGATGAAGATTGATTGATCCAATCAATCAAGTTCGAAAAGTCTGGCGGATCTCGAAATTATTGCTTTTGGAAATGTTGAAATAATTGAGACAGTTGTTCGAAACAAACAGTATACAGGGTAATAAATTAACCATACAATAATATAATAACTGCAATAAACAGTAATAAATTAACGCGGCCTTATTTAGCATTATCTAATAATTCTCGAAATACCACAATATTGAATACAATTAAATATATTTCATTTTGTTGTTATTGTTGTTGTTATTGTTGTTAACTATTTGTATTTTTATCGACTCGGTATGCATTAATATAAACTGATTCTATAATGCTATTTTACCTAGCATTTTGCTGTTTAAAAGCATATCAGACATACTAAATGAGATATTACTATATTTTCCTATTTGCATATTACTGACAGTGCAACACATTAAACACAAAATTTCTTTGAATATTTAATCACATTTTATTTTAAAGGACGTCTTTTTGACTTTTTTTTTTTCAATAATAATATTTTACTTTTCACTCAACAGAAAAAATGAATTAAATCTTTTTCTAATATTAATAATCATATTAAATTTCTTTCGTACCTTCTCCAACTCAATCATGCATATAATAGATTATTTAAACTAGCACTTACCGATTTCCTGATTGGTTATCCTGGCGTGACAGCTGCTGAAAGCGTAGAGTACAAGCGTGAGGAACGACGCGAGGGATCCAAGAGGGGCAGCCATCTCATCTCGAGGCATCTCGACACCCCGACGTCGTGTCACGTCACGTCACGTTGTGTCGCGTCAACTCGTGTCAGCGACACACCCGCCCCGCCTCCTTTTTACAGCACTCGTCGTCTTCCGCTCCCTCGTCGTTGACGAAACGCGCGAACTAGGATCCCGGGCACTCTTGAAAGCACTTTCCGCACGACTCAAACTCTCATCGTCGAACTTGCTCTCCGCGAACTCTTCATCCGCGCCCACGAGTTTATCCTCGTCAAACCTTCGAACACACAACCGACATAACACGTTGAAATCATCGATAAATCAATCACGATCGGCTGCGTCTTAAAAATTTTCTTTTTTTTTTTTTTTTTTTTTTTTCTTACTTTGAAAATCGTATTCCATACATCCAGCTTCTTGTTGGAAAAATTAAAATACAGATCATGAGAGGAATTTTTAATAAATCAAACTTTTCGCATTTCAGATAGGAATAATACAAAAATGATCACAATAAAATTGATCAGGAAAGATAAGTTTTTAAATGAAAAATTAAATTGAAATTGTTGTAGCGCATTTATAATAATATATGATACTGATGAATATAATAGTCTTATAGTTCGAAAGAGAGAGAGAGAGAAAATGTCAAAATCTATGTTTACACACACACACACACATACACATATACATTAATCGCGCATGTATTATCCAGGTTTTATATCTATATTAGAATAGAGAACCTTGAATTTTTTTCGCGAAAAGACAATTTCACAGAATTTGAATTTTCCTGATTTCGCAAAATATATAAATGTTGCTTTTCAACGTTAGACTAAAGTAATCTCCGTTTGCGAAACAATAATTATTGCATTAACTGTTGGGTGAGCAGTTAACGCTAGACTGGATGCTTAAGTTTATCAGCTGTGAAACATCGTTTATTTCCTAATCCGAAATTTGCACTCGCGCACCAACCTAATGCGCGATAGGGTCGCGATTTCGGAAAATTGCGACCCTTGCAAATGTAACGTGCGAACTCGCATCCGCGCAATCTCTCTTTCTCTTTCTCTCTCTCTCTCTCTCTTTCTCTCCCTCTCTCTCTCTCTCTCTCGAGTTCCATTCTGCTGATTTTCCTTTCTCACCTGCAACGGTGACACGCACGCAGTTGCAATGGCCGTCGCCACTGCCGCTCAAACTCACTCGATAGCTGATGCCGTACATTCGGAATAATCACGTCGCTGTTTCCCTTCTCCGCCCTCTCTTTTCCCTTAAAAAAAAAAAAAAAAAAAAAACTTGCATATCCGCTGTCACCTCTCTTTTCTCGTTACCGCGAAATGTTTTTTAGCATTCGATTCTTGCAAAAGTCGAAGGAGATGGAAGAGAGAGAGAGAGAGAGAGAGAAGGAGCGAAGCAAAATATTTCATCCGACGATGCAATTGCTTCCATCGTGGATATAATTCGACCGACAAAAAAAATCAAAAGAAAGATAAAAAAAAAAAATATACATATATCGTTACAGCGCATTCATCGCTTATGACAACAGTAACGTATACTTCTTGCCCGAGTTTTTGACAGGCCTCGCCGATTGTGACACGGTGCACACCGGCCCTTAATATCGCGATATTGTCGTTTAATCGAGTTACGTGCCTCAGTTATTATTTTATTTATCGATCGAGCAACAAGTTTATTTCCGAAAACTTTTCATCGGGTGTTATACTTTCGTTATATCGCGGTTCGCGCGCGTTTATATCGTGATATATATATATATATATATATATATATATATATATATATATATCGCGTCGTACGATTCTATTATATTAACTTCGATAGCAAAGAGAAAGAAAACAACAGAGAGATAGAGAAAGAAAGAAAGAGAAGATGCTCTTTCAATCGACACGTTGCGCCTTAGAAGAAGTATCAAAGCAATGTATAGTCGCCATGTACACATAAACCTTTCCTATATGAGTTTCTTTCAAAAAGGAAAATAAAACAACTCTTCAGAAACAATAAAAGACTTTTCATACAAAAAATTAGTTGAAATAAAATAATTTTCCTTTTCAAAACGAAAAAAATTAATTGAAGTGATTCTATTTATATTATTTCCAGTTTCAAAAATATTAAAAAGAAGAGTATAAAAAAGTATTCTAATGCATTAAATTTTGCATTTTTTGCAAGTCCCAACAATGTTCAAGATTTAAACAGATTTTATCTTAAAAAGAAGTGAAAACGATATCAATTTTTCGATATTAATTAAAATTATTCAAAGACCATATTTTACTATAATAGAATAGTATGCATCTAAAATGCAATTACTTGAGAAATTTTACGTAAACATTTGAAAAATTTTTAAGTTAGCATAAATACAAAATTATTTCAAAATTTTTGCATTTTGCAAATACGACCGTCACGATTATTACTGCGCTTTTACGATTGATTTGATGTTACGTTAACGGTATAAGTAAAAAAATACAAAAAACTATAAACAATGAATTAAAAAAGTATCGAAAGTATTATCCATATTCTCTGACGGATAATATGGAAACTTTCTTACATTGCAAAATCAGTTTGAAAAATATGCAAGAGATACGAATTAATCAAGTTGCATTTTCCAAACATGTAGCATTATCAAACTATGTCATCCGCTTGAAACAAAGTTCCGCTGCTAAACTAAAAACAACGTTTTATTATGACTACATGCAATATCGTTTAAAATTCGATGACACAATTAATAGAAAAAAATACAAATAGTTTAAATTGAGCGGCTTAATTTGATACCGGCAGATAATTGTGTCTTTAATTACTTTTCGCGGGCGAGACTCGGAGAAATAAATAATTAATTTTCCCCTCCTTGCCGTTCGCTTCGAGAATCTAACGAGACAAAAAATAACATCAATTTTCACGATGAACAAACAAACAAACGAAGCGCGTATCGAAGAGTGTGCATTATCCGAGAAATTGTATTGTAAAATTGTAAAATCGCAAGCGACTCGCATCGGGCCGTTTAATTCGAGACTAATTAACGGTTCAATCATGTCTCGCGCGCGGATATCGCGAGGGACCCAGTAAATTACGACTCATTATTCTATATCGTCCGAAACATAATGTCTATGTAAAAGAAGTGTCTGGACAGTTTCATTTGGGAGTTAAACCGCTAACCGAAAATTTGTGCACCAATACCGCAATATCCGAACAATTCCCATCGATAGGGGAAAAGGTGGTACGATGGAATTCCATTTTGCTTTCGATATTCTATGGAATTTCAATATTGCATAAATATATGTAATGATATATTAATTTATATGTGATTTAATATTCTATAATCTATAATCTATAATATATAATATATAATATATAATATAGTGAAAATAAAAGTAGAAACAAAAGCTATTATAAAAAATCGGTTTAAAAAAAATTATATAAAGTGTCATTTTTCAAACTACGTAACAAAAAAAAAAAAGAGAAAGTATTGCAAATATATATATATATATATATATACATTTGTTTTAAAAATAATAATTAATGTATCCATACATAAACTTAAATAATAGAAATATATGTATTATAATCATAATTATCGCATAAAAAACATGTAGAAAAATTTGCCAATTAATAGTTTAAAATATGCATCTTTTCAAGATAATTGTAAAATATTTCTAATACTTTCTCTACTACATGAGACGACAAAACTTTAGTTTAATATTCTTTTCATAAAAACACGAGAACTAAATTATAACAATCTCTCAAAAAAATATTCAAGATACTTTCACACGAACGGAAAAATTAGATCTAGAAAAAACAAATCTCATAAGATTTCTCTGTTTTCTTTGGATCTTGTACATATAATGTAATATGTTCCTTCGTATTATAATTATAGGTACAATATTCTTACAATTAGTAAAATCTCAATCCTATGTGCTTGTGTCATGAATATCCTAAAAGATTCTAACTAACTATTCATAACATCTTTTTCGTCCTGCATTGCGTTGTATTATTAACTCTTACTCCGTATTGTTATTGTTTATGGCACCTTCTAACTGTAGAGATGGGTCAGCGTATTTTCGATAAGTTTATTAATATGTAAAAGTGTTTTAAAAAATCTGAAAAATGTATATACCTTCTTTGAACATCCTAAATAAAGACTAAAATAATAAATATGAAAAATAATTTATTTAAATATATTATTATTTTATGATTATTTGTTGTCGAGAAATTGACGTTGTTAGAAAAATCACGGACAAAAATGACCCACCAATACGGAATAAGGATTAAATCTGAATGCCAAGTATTAGAGCACCGGTGCTCTCTTGATCGTATTTAAATTTGATGCGATAATGCGGCAAATTTTCGAAAAAAATCGCGCAAATATCGAATTTCCTTGGATTAATCCAAGTTCCCCGAACGGTTTGTCTAAATCGCGGCGCGCATTAGCTGCGCAACGATGCAAAATACCGAGGATTCTTAGAACAGATCGCGGTTAGAATCCTCCGATGATACAGCATAATGTTAGGAATGTAATCGTCCGCCCGGCCATCAGATTTCCATGTAAATGCATCGACGCATCTACCGGTAGAACTATTCGGTGGTCATCCGCTAGGAGAATCGGGGATCCAACCATTTTCCGCGTGATCTCTGGACGCTTATAAACGTACCGACAATAGACATGAACTTAATGACCGTGAGAATTTCATTTCGCTGCATATGCAATATGCATATTCGTGTACGCGACGTCGTCATTACGAATCGCAGAATATTTGCCTATCCTGCTTCACATATCAGGCCAATGTACTTTTCATTTCATTTATCTGTATTAATATTTCATTTGAATTGATTTTATTGAGGAATTTAATGTGTATTTAATAATCCAACGCAATATTTTAATTTTAATAAAAACAAAAAAAAAACAAAAAATGCGGAGAATATGTAATTGGAACCTTTCAAAATGTTAATGCGACATATGCAAATACGAATCGACAAGTTATATCAATAAAACAGTGATACAAAAATACATCTGACAGTAGAAAATAAAAGCTAAAGTATATTTATTAAAAAAAATAATATGAACTAAAAAGTGTACACGTTTCCCTCATGAAATAATCTTTAATTTTTTATTCCAAAAAGATATCTGCATGTTTGTAAATGTCCTTGTTTTTAGAATAGACTTAGAGATGCGAATATGCCAAGAATTATGTGTAACCTAACGCGAAATATGATTCACACGTTTTCCCATTTACATCCTTTTTCATATTTTTAAAACATCGCAGTAATCGAGACAAACATAAGCAAATGCTTCAATGTATCTCACTCGTATTTTCCGAAACCTGACAAAAGCCTTTAACAAATAAGAGAAAAAAACGTTGATGCCACTGTATTCATATGATTCAATATATGTAAATTTATATTTAATTAAATTTAAATTTAATTTATTCCATTTAGCCAAACCGATCATTAATATCGAGAGCCTTTAGTATTTTAACGAAAAATGATTCTTTTAATAAAATATTGATCATGTTAATAAAAAAATATTGTCAGTCTTATACGGAAATAAGCATTGCTACATATTTAGTCATGCAATAAATATACAATATAAATTCATCTTAATTATCAAATAACTCAATTTATCAAATTAACCTATACATATTTATACAACATGCAGTGCGCGATTTTATAAAATCTATAAAAAGTAACTATTAATGATACAACATAATCGATAAAAAGTAACGATTGCCTATAACAATATGCACATATGCAGTGCTTAACTATTCAAAATATCAAGCAATATTTTAAATAGCAAAGTTATTTAATTCTTACTCCGTATTGTTGTTTTTGACACCTTCTAACTATACAGGTGGGTCAGCGCATTTTCGATAAGTTTATTAATATGTAAAAGTGTTTTAAAAAATCTGAAAACTATATACCTTCTTTGAACATTCTAAATAAAGACTAAAATAATAAATTTGAAAATTTACTTAAATATATTATTTTACGATTATTTGTTTTCGAGAAATTGATGTTGTTAGAAAAAATCACAGACAAAAATGATCCATCAGTACGGAATAAGGGTTAAAAAAAGAAAAAAAGCAAAAAAGAGAATAATCATTTTCCGCCATTATTTTGACACTGAATACGATTCCAGACTTTAAACTGTTTTATTATATTATAATTTTGACAAATTTACGATTGCAAAAGAAATTATTTTAATGTATTTGTACTTTGTATTTTAATTATTATATGTGTAACGATGTTGAAATTTTGTTGCAATCTCTAGTATATTGTTAGCTCTCAAAAAAAAAAAAAAAAAAAAAAAAAAAAAAAAAACTATAATCAGTTAATAATAGTTATTTGTTTTCGAGAAATTGACGTTGTTAGAAAAAGACACAGACAAAAATGATCCATCAGTACGGAATAAGGGTTAATTTCCTTCGAGAAAAATATATAAAATAGCTTGAGATAGTTTCTTTTTAAAACACGTTCGATTCGAGTTGTATATCTCATATATCGCGTTTAAGAAAAGTCAAATCCACAATATTCTCAGTAAAACATCTCGAGTTCACGTTACCGAAGTACTTAGTGGCTTATCTCTAGCTTGCATCTGTCTAACGCGACGACGCGACGCGGCGAATTCTCGGAAAAAACCGGGAGCCCCGCATTTCCTCGAACTAGTGCCACGAACGAGTTCGTGAAAATCACGACGCGTTCAACACAACATTCTCTTCGAGAGACGTAGAAAATTTGATAAAATATATCAAGGCGTCGCGTCGGGCGATTGATATATCGAGAAATAAATTAGATTTGAAAACGATGTGAGATAAAAAGAAGGACACGAATCTGACCGTCTCACATTTTAGGTATCCCTCATGTATCTTTCTAACAGGTGTAATTTCCGACCTGACGTGCCGGTTAGGTTCCTTAACATTCGGGAATTCTTTCATCTATCCGATCACAAAGGTACAAATTGTTTTCGTGACTGGCAACGCGCGGCTTTTTCGAGAAAATTGCCAGTCACAACGCGCGAGTGACAAGCAGCCAATTTAAGTCCCGTGTAATACGTCTGTGTAACTGTACCCCGTGGCATTATCGCGCGTCTGCGATTGATCGTTATGTCGCATGTGAAATCCCGCCACTTTCAATATAAGGTAGGAAGGATCTATTTCCGTGATCGCGCATGCCCAAGTTCGGTGAGGGAAAAATACTGTATGGAAATTTTACAAAGATTAAAATTCTTACAGGGCCCGGAACGGCGAACGAAGCCGCTCTAGCGGATGCTTGCATGCGACGCTCCATGTGTGATGGACGATGCATATTTACTCTCCAAATCGCGTGATGATTTATGATGCATGGGGGTGCGAGAGGCGTCAAAAAATAATTTGTCCGTGTGATGTGATTAAAATTAATTTGCGATCTTATCGTACGGAAAGTACGATAAGATCGCGAGGTACATGAGATATTAGTGTTTCGCGATATTATAATATATCGCATGCGTAATCACGTGAATATAGTAATACGCAATTTTATTGGTATAGTCATAAATATTTTAATAGTAGAAACTACTATACGTTCGCTTATACGTTCGGAGAAGCACGAGATACAACTCGATATTTCCATATATGCTCGGTGCAACAAAATATTTCCAATATTTCATATTTGTGCACGTACTTCGCGCAACATGATCGTTTTTAAGAATTTTGAATAAATAATTTTTGCTAAATAACATCTCATTATTTCGACATAATATCGCGTCGAATTAATCCAGTTGCATCTGATAATCTTGCTTTATTTGTACATACAAAATCGTGATTCTGTATCGCTGATTAATCGCGAATAAATATTCATCGAATATATACGCTATTGTTTCCTACATTAATTCGTTAAATATGTTTTTACCAAGTTTTTCATTATATTTGCGCCATTCTTTGAACGCATGCATAAACTATCGTCGCTATGAAACTCGCTGCTGTGGCGTTACAATTAAAAATTTTTAAATTAATTCATGGCGAAACTGTAACGAAAATTGAGGGGAAAGGTTGAAATACACACGAGTAATGTTAATGAGCGCAACAAGGTCGAACGTAGCACTCGACGAAAAAGATGCTGCGTGATATTTTTTAATTTGATACATCGCAATTAAAAATCACAAACGTGCACCAACTCTCTAACTCGGTTTATTTTTCTACACGGGCAAAATAAGCATGGAGAATGATGCATGTTGAATGTAAAATGGGAAAATTCAATAAAGGAATTTTAAAATATCCATAAATATAAACGTAATGGTTTGTGATGGTAAAAAAAAATATATATATATATATATATATATATATATATATATATATATTTGTAGCAATATTAACATGTAATAAATATGAGACAAGAATTACTTCAACAATTAACATTCGCTCAACTATTACTTATATATCTGATAATTAATCGTGCCATATTATTTTGCAAAATATATTTTCTATTATATTTATCGTAAATTGTTAATCTCACGCAAATCTTTTCCCATCAATCATTCTTTTGGCATCTGTGCTCGCTTATAATGACGATGAAAATGAGAAAAATAGAGAAAGTATCACACGAATCTTACCGTCAAAAGAAGTCCTTGGAGAACACGATCACAGGGCACATTTCCTTCGAATGCGATCGTCCATGAGTACAGTTCGTTCCACGTTCAAAGGTCGGGTTGCCATCACCGCGAGAACGATATTTCGCAGCTTCTTCTCACAGGATCATCATCGATATTAATCCTTTCCGATCACGAACACACACGAACACGCACACACTCGCGTAACAGAAACGGAGAGCGAGGCGAAAATGTAAAAAAAATCACACTCCTGCAACTTGTTGCGAATTTGGAGCGCGCGACTTCAGATCACTGTGACACTTCTAGATCATTCGAAATAACAGTGTATTTCCGCACCGCTCGCGACATATCAGTCTTCTCTCTCGTCGTGTCCGAAAGAATTATCGCGATTATCTGCACCACCGTCGCGAGATTCCGCGATAACGCGACGCGTAAATGTTTTCCAAATCGAGTTTTCGGCGACGTCGCGACACTCCCGGGTCTTGCACTTTGTCGCCGTTTGAATAACTTGCGCGGATAATTTCGGGATGATGGGTTATACACGCGCGACCGGTAGAGGGTGACTTTTTGCTCGGCCGACCGCGAAGCAGACACACACACGACGATTACACGATCAGCACTGAAGTGATGCGCGGTGTGCTGCGAGTGGGGAACCGGGCGCGCGCCGGTCGCTCGCCCGAGCGCGGCCGAAGATTACCGAGGCGGGCCGAGGCATTCGCGAAGTGTGGCCGGCGCGCCAAGTGCGAACAGCTTCCGCGTAACGCATTCTTTTGATTAACGCGCCGACACCGTGCAAATCTCCGTGCGAGCTCGGTGCGATCTACAAAGAGGAAAGAAAGAGGTAAATTTACAACAATGATAAATATACAATACCTAGAAGCGAAGTAAGAGATCGCTTAGCGACCGGGCGCATCTTCTTTTCCGAGTAAGCCAAGTATCTCTCGATGCCCATGTCATCGACGTACTACGTTGTATGTATATATATATATATATATATATATATGTATGCGCGCGCGGTTAATGTCGCGTAAGTTATTCGATATTTGCCGGGTAATGTCGCGTAACTCGTTCGCGCGATATTGCGAGGGTAATATGTATTTTTAACGTCTTTTGCAACGATGGCCTTCTTTCGCGGATAAGTTGACAACACGCTCGCTCGACCACTTACGAATTATCGACCTTCGATCGCACCGACTTTGTTCTCCTAATGGTCGACGAGCCAACTTTACACTCCAATCGCTAAGCATTTCTTTCGTCCGTAGAGTTAAGTGCATAACAAAGTTTGCAATACAGATACTAATAGTACAAATTGTATTGAGAAAAAAAATATTAATACTTTCGAAAGCTTTGCATTATGTAATAAATGGGTATTAACATTTTCATGAATATGTAATTCATAAATTGACGAGAGAACGAGAGTATATATTACATCGAAAATTCTACCACTATGAATCTTGTTTGCGATATATGATAATTATAATGTAATGCACACATTTTTTAATTAACTGTAATGTAAAAGATTATACTATAATAACAAAATACACGTAAAATTAACACGGTAATATTAATACTAATAATAATAATAATTGATTGATCTTATATTAATATTTTAAAATGTATGAAAAATTATTTGCATTAACAATTAAATTACAGTGAATTAATAATCAAAAAATTATATGAATATAATGTATTTATATGAATATATTTATATAAATGTATTATATATATTTTATATGTAAATACACAGTTATGTGATATATTTTCTATATCTAATTTTTTACATTTTATTTCTTTCTTTTTTCAGAGAATTCAGTCAGTGTTACTTGGATGGTTTCTAATTGTCCACAACAAATTGACGTATGTACATGGCCAGTATCTCTTTCAAAATTATTAACAAGATTAAAATTTGTATATACATAGGAGATTCCTAATACAATCAATATTTATGCAAGCAAATTGATTACAAATATAACAACATTTTGTCTCATTATTATTTAATATTTAATATTATATTTTATTTATACAATAATTATGAATGACTAGTAGACATTGCGCGACATCTCGTTTAATACGCGCAAGACAATTTTCTCTCTGTAGAAATTTTCGAGAAAGACAGAGGGAAAGGATTAGAAGACGAATTGCTCGTATTTGTCAATTAGACGAGAGACCATTTTCGCGCGAAAGACAGGAATTAATCTTGGCACAACGAAACTGCGCGTATCTACCATCTGTAGTTTATTAAATGGGATTCTGTTTTTGCCGAAAAATACGGGTGTCCAATACGATTTCGATTATGTAAAACGCGAGAAATCCCAGCACGCCTGAAAGTAATTGGAACATTTGCCTTAGGGATTTTTGGATCGAACGCATTATGCGCTGTGTTTCATGCATTTTTTGCGAGTTACGAGGGCGTCGTGTGTGTGTTATGCGGCGTCGTTTTATTTCCGGAACGTGGCGTTCACTGTTTGCGGTCTTGTCGAGTACCCGCGTTGAGTATGTTGAGAGAGCATGTACTTCTTCTCTCCCGCGAGTTGTCGATATATACACAAACATGGTGGTGGAGCAGGAGAGAAAAGAGAAAGGAGGGATGTATTCTCTGCATTCCCTCCTGGTATCCTCGCGCCAAAATACGCATGCATTTTTATAAGCCAACACAAGCAAATGCGAATATACTGGTTACGCTTCTTGATCCGCATCTCAACGTTAAGTTATGCGCACCACAAAAAGAAATTGTATAATAATAGTATAATAATTATTTATATTCCTCATGCAACCAGAGAAGAGATTTAACAGAAAAAGAAATATCCTACATAATATGATAAGAAAAGTCTTGAAAATTATGAATTGTTACAGAATAAAGTTAGTTTAAAAAATTACAAATTGAATAAAGTTAGTAAGAATCAATAGATAAAGCGAAGACGGGGATGTAAAAGAAAGTCGTGACGTAGATAAAATATTTATCCGGAATAAAAAGAAACATTCCAATTTTATATTAAATTATTCACAATTTTAGGAGTACGAGAAAAGGAATATTCGACAAAATTCATTATTAATATCGTAAATACAGAATCGCGAAAGTAACATGAAAATAAAAACCATATAAAAGTCAAAACCCCAAATACTTACAATACTTGCAATATCAGGAAAATTGCAATCGGATTATGACATTGTTTTGTTTATCGAATCATGCAAATAATTTTTTCTTGAATCTTTGCTTATTTATATTTGTTAAAGTATTTACATTAGATATCCGACTCACGTTTTTATGTCACTCATGTATTTGAAATGCTACAAAGCAGAGATGTTATAGCTTGAACTCGGAAAATTATTATACCAGCTTTTCCGGATTTACCTGGATACATTCACGTAATTTGCTTGTCTTAATGAGAGTACATGTTTCAGCTCATTACAAGAAGACTTGGTTGTTATCATATTGATAGAGATAATTAGACGATATATTTAATGATGATAGACGTTTCTCTAAGCGTAATAATAAAGAGGAGAATAGTGACGTAATAGCACGTAAATATGATATAAAATATATGGTTATATTATTTTTATCCTTAACCTTATAAACTATTTTCATTCTTAATATTACAAACTATAATTATAAATTATATTTATTATCTCTTTGTTTGATTACACAAATTTCTTTCTCTCTCTCTCTCTCTCTCTCTCTCTCTCTCTCTCTCTCTCTCTCTCTCTCTCTCTCTCTCTCCCTCTCTCTCTCACTCTCTTCGTTACTGATATTAATCACTCGAGGCAAGTTACCCATTTATTAAACAGTAACCCTATCGGGAGACCAATTATTCAAATATGATCGAATAAATACATAAGCAATCGAGGGACAGTTGAGGTGATCCAGAGCGACGCTATATCGTTTGTATACATGTGAAAGGCACCGACGAACGAGTGGTCGTTTTTCGTCGGGATCTTGTCGTCGGCAATGCGAGCGTACCTTTTTCGTGTTGGATGCGCAATGACGTGTGGAGAGAGAAAGAGAGAGAGAGAGAGAGAGAGAGAAGGGGGAGGGATTCGTTCAAAAGCGGCGCAAGAAGTTACGAGTGCACGACCGCAGAGACCACCTAGAGACCGCGTTTTCTGTCATCATTCCACATATCCGCTGTTAACCACGAAGAATGTTCACAATGACGTTTTTCTTAATTATTTCAATATTTCAAAACGACTGTCTCGAGGTAATATGCCGAACTGCATTGGCGTGAATAAGATATGTCATTGGAAAACGTTTTAAATTATTTTCAGCGGATATTAAATCACGTCAATCATTTAATTCCCGCAAGGAAAATGTGGAATTTTTTAATGACATATGACGTACTTTCTGCGATACTTACGCGTCTTATTTTTTTTAATCCCGGAAATTATAAATTTCTCTTAAACTAAATCAACGTGAAAAAAATCTGTTTAATGTCTTGTATTCAATGAATATAGGTCTACTCGTACAGAATATATGAAAAAACAGCAAGTTGAGGAGAAAAAATTGATAAGCAAAAAATTCTATAGATTATTATTATAATAAAAATTACAGTATATCATACGTAATATTACGTTTAATATACCGTTTAACATACACTCTGATTTTGGAATCATATCATTAAATTTTTAATTTAGAGATTGACGAAAATTAATATTAGCGACGTAATCGATTTTTTGTTTAGTGAAAAATATCGATTGTTACAGTTTTTCCAAGGATTTAAAATAAAAGTTTTTTTGCAAATCATTTTTTAAATATACAAATATATACGTTATATATATTCTTTATTTAATTTTAAATATATTTACAGAGACATTAACAAAATGTTAATTTTGAAACACTTAATTATCAAACATAATGAAACACAAAAATGATTGAAATGCGATATTTGAGTTTAATTAAATTAGACCTTTACATATCAAATTAAATTACTGAAAGAATCGTAAAGAAACTCTTTTTGCATTTATTAACACACTGCTAGTAATTCTAGTAAAGTTGTCACAGAGAAAGATGGTAGTTTAAATACTTTTATCGTAATACATATGTATAATGCGATATGATAATGTAACAGGGGTGTAATTCCGTAATTTTTTATCTTTGAATACGAAATAAAAAGTCGGAAAATGGGAAGGGATCTTGGTTAAGTAAGATATCGATCAGGTATGCATCCCTGGCGGTCATTCTCCTCCCATTCTCTGGCTTGCAACCGCTATTTCTTTCGTCGGGTTTCTCGGAATACATTTTGACAACACGCAGAGACTTAACCGCGGTATCCCGCGGCCTCGTCAGAGTTTACGAGAATGCATGTCATTGGCTCTATTGTGTCGCTTATAGATCTCGGCAGGAGCAGACACGAAAGAGACCCTCTTCGCTCGTAAGAAAATTCTTCACGCATGATCTTCCATTATTGTTCATTTTGAGTACTGGCATTCAGCAGCCAGGTACTTTTATTTCCGCCTCGTATAAACGCTCAAGAGACATCATCCGGCGAGATTATCGTGCAAGAAATGTTTTGTTAAGTCATTAAATTATTAACGCATTAAAAGAGACCGCGCCCATTATTGTGTGAATTCAACACGTTCTCATTTACATTTTCTCTTGTTTTTACAACAGTCTGGGTATTTATCATGTTTAATGAATAAGAATTGTACAATCTTTTTGTAGAAAAATTTACGAAATAATTAATATTATTATGCATTTTTTTATGAATTATTTATTTACTATTAATTATGATTAGTTTTATAATAATATAATCTCCGCTTTTATTTTTTTACACAAAGCTGAAATACATTATATAATATATAATATATGACGATAGGATAAATGAAGAGTAATTTCTTTATTATTTTAAAATTTGCTAAAAAAAATATTTTTCTCTGTCATTACAATATCCTGTGCTATTCTGCAACTACTTTGATATGAACGGGTTAAGCATGCGTAATGAGGTTAATGGCCTTCGACAAGCACCTTGCGGCGAGAAGAACCGCAGTACGACGTCTCGAGACTTAAACGTGTCGCTTTAAATAGTCGATCAACCACTTAATGTCTCTCGATTATGCCAATTTGAGGGAAATAGTGCGCGTCACGCCACTTGGATTTCCAAGTAAAACCATTATCTCAGGCTGAACACGTAACTAAAACACGCACACATTTTATATTATAATCATTTTAAGTATTATAAATGGCGAACAATATATACGTCATACAATATCGCATTTTATTATTAATATATAGCTTTTATTATTATTTTATTATGATTTATAATTTCACAATAAATGCAATAGTGTTATAAACAATTACAAAAACATATAAAACTTTAAATTATTTAATGCTAGAATATTCAAATCTTAATTAATTTGCTCAAAAACAAAAAAAAAAAAAAAAAGGTAAAAAATACTTTCTTTACATTATATTTTTTTTATTTTTTAGAAATATCGAGACACCGATAATTAAAAGTTACGATAAATCAAAAAATTAAAAAATTTTGCTTTTTATTGCAAGTAAAAATAAATAACGATATTTTATTTTAATTAAATTGACTTTCAAGTTGACTTTATTTTATTAGAATTTTAATTTATAATATAAAATTATCAAGATGTTGAGATAAAAAAATCTAAAAGTTGGAAATCCAGAGACATGTAATTAAATCTTTGCTAACAATAAGAAAAAATCAACTTTGAACTAATTATGAAATATTAGTGCAAAATTCGCCGACTTATCTTCAGAATTATTCTGTATATCATTATCTTGTAATAACTCGGCAGTGAAAGAGTTATCGATTATTGCGAACGCCGATATTCGCATCGACGAGCAGATGGAATTAATCACCGATAATCTGTAGAAGTATTACTATTCGATCTTGAAAAGAAATCGGTTGAAACAATCTACAACAAGAAAAGCTCACGCCCGGTTTATCGCGAATTCATTATCGAGTTCGTTTGAATTTGTCACGACTATGTGCTTTGTTTCATTCTGGTGCCTCTCGGGACTCGTCGAATGAAATCTCGAGGTTTCAATACACGGATCTTTTCGCGCGTGATGTACACGAACGAGGATTCGTCCGAAATTAAATACTTTTCGATATCTCTTTTGATGTAATTCGTTTTAATTTTAACTCGCCTTCGTGCTACGGTCTTCGGCAAAAAACAAAGTGCAGAGACACGATGGAAATTTCCCGAAAAAGAACACGTTCGAACAAACACGTTCCACTCGACTTTTTTTCGAGCATTCTTTATGGATTTGTAGAGACGAGCAGACACAAGAGTGAGAGTTGTTTATTTTTAATTCACGGGCTACACACTCGTACTTTGTCCGGAAATCAAGCCGAGTTACCGAAACATACTTCGTAAATTGCGTTTTGTCGAATAAATATTTTTATCGACTTTCCCTTCGATAGTATTATTCTAGCAAATATTATAAAATCTCGATTGTGCTCGATTATAGATATTGAAACAGTTAAAAAACGTTTTTATCAAGATATTTTAATATCTATTTTTTAAAGTGTCTGAAAAATATTAAGATTTCACTTTGTGTAGATAAGATAATTTCAATTTGCGCCATGTGTAAGGAATTTAAGAACCAGAAACTGCACGCGTCAGCTGTTAAAAGTTATTAATAAATCTAATACATTTCAAAATTAATGAATTTGACATTAAGCAAAGCACTTTTTTAGCCTTTTAAAATTTTAAATTAATAATTAATTTGTGAGTTAAAGATTTGCCTATAAGAATTAAAATTTTTATTTTCATTTTGTGTGTATAGTCACTAAATAATGATATTTATGATTTTGAGATTAAATTACACACAAGGAAAATCATTAGTTTAACTCACAAAATAATTATTATTTTTATATACTAAAAAGCTAAAAGTGCTGTGCAGTTTGAAAAGAATTTTAATTCTTTTTTCTCTGTAGATTTAATTCACAGACTTTTCTATATCTATTATACTAGACTATATCTACATATTATACTTTGCTAACGAAAGGTATTAGCCATTTACAATTTTTTGGAAAAAAAATGTAAGTTGGATTAATATTTACTCTATACAGTATTACAATTAACTGCCGACAGTTATTAAAATATAAGCTATTTTCACATATATATATATATATATATATATATATATATAGTAAAGTATTGATTGACAGTTATAGACAAATATTGATTGATATTTTATATTGATATTCTGTCTATTAATGCAATATAATTATATTCTGCCGAATTGTATAAATGCCCTGGTTGCACCTTTAGCAAGACCATCCTGTTAACGGTCTAGTATAATATATAGAAGTCTGCGGTTTGATCTCAATGCAATTGTTTATAATTTACAGACTTAATGCGTTTCTCGCATTTGATCGAACATGAGTTACTCGATATGATGCATAAATGATTTATTAATAGGACAATGAATTATGTTAACAAATATCAATTTGCATAATACTGATGCATGATGTGTAAACAATGATTTGAGTAATGTTTGCGTAACATGAATGAATAAAGGATGCATCATCAATTCCATATGTAAAGCGCAAAGGATTTATAAATTCAAAGAATTACAGACAACAGGATTTTGTGAATCCATGGAATATATATAAGGTCTCTATATTTTATCTGTACTCTGTTCGAGATGGTTTTCGGGAAACGAGCTTACGCCAAATGACATTTCTGTACCGTAATGTGTTGAAATTTCAATCACGCCACGAAGAGCAGGTTAAAATGAATAGAAAGCGCAGGATCAGGCATGCATAACATCGCACGTGCTGGCGTTGCATATGGCTAGATTACGTAAATATATTAGCTTATTCGCAACGACGAATGATACATCGACAGGATACATTCTCTCGTGTCTTTCGTGAAATCTACGTAATGTCTTGATTACTACGAAACTGCTAAATAATAATATTACGTTGGATAGATAAAAATTTACGATTCGAGGTAGACCGTTGTTTTCGAGTGTGCGCGAGAAAAAAATGTAATCGCGACAAAAAAAGTCGAGTCCCCGTCGTCTTGGCGATAATAAACGCGACGACGATGTCGTTTACAGAGTCGTACGTGCCTCGTACGAGAACGGACGATAAAACCGCGCCCGAAACGAGCGAGATTTAAACATAATCGGTCGGACGATGGCGGTCACACGGATCGCGAGATTAGTTCGAGAGCGAATATACCTATTATCCGCGTCGAGAGATGTAAAGGTTGAAGAGCGTACTCGAGACTCAAGACTCGAGTGTATTACGTCTCTTTAATGTGGATGCTGCCCGGAAGCGAGAGAGAGAGGAACTCCTCGGCGGTCGAGGCCTTACGGCGCGTATTTCGTAAATATTTGGATGGTCGAGGACGATATCCCTGCAGACGAGGGAGAGAAAAGTCGGATCGCGCAGAGATATTCTCGTGAGAGAAAAAGCGGCCAAGCGGAAGGTGCTAATCCGCGTGGCTTTTCGGGAAAAATTAAACGAGCGCCAGCCGGGAACGGGACAGAGTCCGAGGGCGAGGTGTAATATAGCTTGGTAGAAGGGCGAGAGAGTATAAAAAGATTTGCGGGCGTAGAAGGAAATTTTGTAGCGGAGAAATATCGTGAATATGTATCCGCGAAAATATAGAAACTTTATGAACACGTCGCGTATAATACACTGAAACTATGATACCGGATATCATCGGCTATCTCGGATAAAAAGGTATTTTTAATTGAAACGGTGCTTTGTTTTATAAATCGCATAAATATTTTCATGTATGTGTCGGACATATCGGACATTTTGTAATTTCTAAAATTTAAAAATATACTATATATTTTAATATTTTTTTTCTAAATACAATAAAATGATGAAGTTTATGCGTGAATGTATATATATAAATATATATATATATATATATATATATATATATATATAATAATATTTAATACATAGACTTAATATATTTTAGATAATTTCGTCAATTTTGCAGCCTGCGGGAGCATTTTACTATAAAACGTTGATACGAGATAGTAGGGTAAAATATTCAGTAAAGTACCATTTAAATATACTGATGGGACTTAATAGCCTCGCATGGGACATTTAATCAATGACCCTTGTTATGTTGCGTCCGATAATGATACGCGAATGTGTGAAGAGCGGAATTTACAAAAGCGATCGACGAGCGGACGGAATTTCACTTTATCGCGGTTGCTCCGCTTACAAACCGGGAATACACTGTAAAAATTCATTTAAACCGACGCCAGACTTCGACACAATCCAAACAATGCGCTTTAGTTGTGAAAAAAAAGAAGGAAAAAAAAAAAAATGCGAGAACAATACAAAAATCGCTGGAGCACGCATCAATTTCGATACATCGATCTGCTGACGGGCAGATTCATTGTTTCGATATTTTTCATCGCATATTTTAATTGACACTCGAGAAGCGCGAGAACCATCCACACATCGACGCGTCCAACATTGTGCGAGGCTCAACGCCAATCGCTGAGAAGCAATCTAACCGTAACGCGTCTCTGTGAGAAAAGTATTAATTTGTTTGCCCTCTCTCTCCCCCTCTCTCTCTCTCTCTCTCTCTCTCTCTCTCTCTCTCTCTCTCTCTCTCTCTCTGATAGATCGATGAAAAGTCAAGCACTCTCGCGGTAAAAGGGCACCGATGACGAAAATTCGTCTTTCAAAGCAAACGTGAATTTGAGAAACCAATAAAATCTTTCAATATAATGCGGTTTTTATCATTATATTTAGCGAAATCCTCTACAACATAGTTCGTTGTTTAAATTAAATATGATATTATAATTGTATGTGTATATATTAATATTTTATATATATATATATATATATATATATATATGAGATTTTTTATTATTTATTAAATATATTAAATTAAATTTAAATTAAATCATAATTTGTTTAATTTAATCAGTTTATTATAGCTCTCTATGTATTTGCAAAAGTTTCAATTATATTATATATGTATATCGTATGTCATATAATTTTATTATTAGTTAGAAATTACACTTACAATTAAACATCTTCTACATCTCCATATCTCGAAAAGTTTGGCACTATTAGTAACTCGCGAGCTATGTTCTTCAAAAATCTTGTTGTAATCGCGCGATTGGAACTTTCTGCCCGCCATATCGTCGTACATTGGATACTACGATGTCCGATCGCTCCGCGATGTCGATGGGCGGGATATGTCTTCGGGTTATTTTGTCGGTTCTCGTGAAATTTCAAGCGCATTAAATCGAAGCACGTTTCTTATCACGCGGCCACGCTCGACCTACACCGCTATAACGCATCTGCCGAGCCAGCTAGTTTCTCAAGAAAACAGATTTGCGACACTATTTTCGAGCTCCATTCGAGCTCCTCTCAGGCGAATCCACATGGCGATTTTTTCCAATCACAATACCGGATTTTAGAAATTGCAAACATCAAAAATATCTATCATGATACGCATGACGAATGAGAGAAATGAAGCTACTGATATCAGAGAGATTGAAACTTGTGGATACGTTCTTCCTATCTAAACGGCTCGTATTTTTAAAACGTGCAAACTACTCATATATTGAATTACAGCGAGTTGTTTATAATTATTTGATACCTGTTTTGTTTTAAAATAATTGCGTTCATAAATTTTAATTGCGATCTTAATAATATACGCTTTGTTTCTCCTTGATAACAACGATATAAATATGTATGCCATTTATTCTTATAATTATAAGATATATTATATACAATACATAATTAAGAGATATTTTTATATATTCTCTTAACTATATAATTTCCAATCGATTTATTCCTGCTTCTCAGATATAAATGTATTTCAAAGTAACATATATGTATTGTTTTTGTTCTATTATATATAATTTTATATATTTATAGCCTTGTACTCTGCATATTTCGCATTGTTGTAATACTGATGTGACACGAAATTATTCCGATTTTAATTTACAATGGCGCGCAAAGCTTTGAGCGTTAAAGAGCATTAACCCTGGAGTGCTGTTCTGGATTAATTTTCACACGCGCCGTCATCAACAGAGTTTGTTGTAGCGTCGTAATCGAATAAAATTACGCTTTCTGTAAAAATAAATAAATAACATAAATTAAATTAAAAAGAATTTACCCCTATTGTAAACGTTAAAAATATGTAACAAAATTAGCAAAATGAAAAAAAACGTGCCTAATATATATTAATTATAGCTATATAGCCTGATATATGATATATTAATTTGCTATCGTAATATAAAAAAATTAAATCATATTTCTTAATTATATAAATCATACAACACGCAATTCGAGATGTAAGATGTGAAGAAAGGATTGTCGGAAGGTTAATTAAAATGTTCAGCACTGAAAAGAAATATTGCGTGCGTATTTTTTTTACACGAAATAGCGCCAGAAATCCAGAAAGATCGAGCATCGGTGGATTCAATGTAAGGCGGATCCTTTTCGTGAGCGGCGTGCTGTTTGCCGCGTGATAATGAAGCTGGCGGTTCATTAGTTGAAAAAAAAGCTCCTCTAGCTAACGTTATTGGACAATCCGGCCACCGTTGGCCGCTTTATCTCGCTTTTATTCAGCCCTTTATCCGCTTTCTCTCCCTTTCTCTCTTCTTTTCTCTCTCTCTCTCTCTCTCTCTCTCTCTCTTTCTCTCTTTCCCGTCGAACCACCGCCCTTCCCTTTCCATCCTTCGTTCGTGGCAAATCCCTCTCCGGTTGCGTAGCTCTGCGGAATCACAGCCTCAGTCACTGTTTCACTCCAGGGATTAAGTGTATATCAGATGATACGAGATTCCGTAGAATTGAATGTGCCAGCAGCCGCGGTACCAACAAGATATATACATACATACATGCATACATACACACATAGACACACGCACACGCACACGCGCGCGCGTGTGTGTATAAATATATTTATATAAATATATATATATATATATGTATACATATATGTATATATATATATATATATATATATATGTATACACATCAAGGGGGGATTATTCTGTTATTTTATCGGGTACCCGGGATCGAACATGCCCACGGGCTTGACCGAGGTGCCCCGTTTCGTGCGTTGTTGGTCCAACGAAAAGATGGGCGTGCATATTTATCGCACAGTCAAGGGTTTGTTTGGGCAACGATACTGATTCGCATTTTTTGTCAAAAGTAGCGATGCAGTCACGCGATTTGCTAGACACGTATTATTATTATTATTATTATTATGCCATTATTTAAGACTGGAAAAAGAAAAATATTATAGTTTATATTTATGACAGGAATGACAGGTAATATAATATCGTTTATATGAAGAAATTAAGGAAAGATTAAAAAATTTCATGTTTAATCAAATTTTAAAAGAGAATATTTCATTAATTTAATTGAAAAAAGAAAATACATATCATACATTCGATCAAGCTTTTAATATTTTTGCTAATAATTCTGAAGAAATTCTAGTACAAAGAAAATTAGGTTTGTGATCAAGATAAATTTTGTGCCTGTCGAAAACAGATTCTTGCAAATTATTAAATAAATAATTATAACAGTATGTACGTGTAATGTATACGAGAGATCACGTTAAAAAATTAGTAAATATATAAGAAAAGAACAAATTGTTACATCGTAACATCATACTTATGATCGTTAATTTCGCAACAAGTAGTTAACTTGTTAACTATACAAGTAGATCTTATAACGTTCGTAGTAATATAAAACTTTTCTCACTCTGAGATTAAAACGCGACGAGATAACATACGATAATTTCCATTGTATAACGACTACAATATTTTTTTTTTCTTTGTACCAGATTTATATAGAGCGTAATTCAGATTCTTTTAGAAAAAAAATCCGAATGGTGGACGAACGTGTTAATTTAACAAGCCCTACACGAAAAAACGAACCCAATCTCACTGAATTAGTCGCCGTTGGCGCATCGTGGATTATATATAATTTTGCAGCGTGCGATACGCATTTAACCTTGAAAGTGAAAGGCTGAAGAAGGGTCCAGAAATCTAAACTCTTTATAAGCTTCTAGAATATGAGGTAAATCCAGATTTCAGAATAATAAACACGAAAATAATATAAAATAATATAAAACAATGTAAAATTACTAAAATTGTGAAATATTCTGATGACGATAAATCTCTGTTTTGGACACGTTTTCTTACATTTTTTATTTACTTATTTTTTCAATTAAAAAAACCTTGTTTATCTAGTGCAAAACATAAGAGATAGAAAGCAAAATGTAAAGAAATGTAATTGAATTATAATCCTGACGAACATAATCCTGAAATTATAAGAAAATCATGGGATATTACATTGGTGCGCTGTTGTGTAAATTGAAACTTTTATAAGCAGTTTTAAAATCTTATTCCAATATTTCCTAGATGAAGCTAACACAGAGAAACTTGTAATTGTGATAGATAATGAAATATAATATATAAAATATATAGAATATAATTAATAATTTGATAAATGTAAGAAAATTCGCAATAAGGCGAATAAGAACGCAATAAAGAGCAAAGGATAAAAAGAAATATCTCGTGGCGATCAATGTAACTAAAAACCGGTCGCATTTGTCCAAACAAAATTCTCACAATATCCAAACCGCATGAGGTATTCTGAGCAAGTGAGAGATACACTCGCGAAGCGTCCACTCAGAAGCTACACGAAACAGCTCGTGGAAAGGTCGAGGTAGAAGCGATAGATGGAAGAAGGAGGAGAATTTGTTCGGAAACGCACGCAGGATGGGAAGGAGACGTAGAGGAGCCAAAGGAGAAGCGACAAAGTGAGATGGAGGAAGACCCTCCAATAACAGTCACCCTCGTATTTTCAACCATTCAGAGCCGAAGGGAACCCACGTCGGCAAAGCGGAATCTCAATCTTCGAAGCGGAGACTCGCTTCACGATATTTGCACCGACGATTTTCACGAAACTGTTTAACGATAAAGAGAGAGGGAGAGAGACAGGGGAGGTGTTTGTGTGACGCGTTACACGTCTAAAGTGACATGGATCTTAATCGGATTTATTTCGATCCGCACGGATCTTTGTTGATCTCTCAACTTGCTGATGCAACCTATAATATTATCAATAGTGACAATTATATTATAATTAATGATAAAATTTATTATATAATATTTTTGCGTATTAGATTTGATGTATTATATATATATTATATATGCCTTAAATTTGAATATTTCCTTACTTTTAAGTAAGGAACACAAGTATAGACATTATGTCATACGATTGATCGTAGAATAGAATATTTCTTAAGTTCTAAAAGTTCTTCTATTCGGTAGTTAATCGTGTAACGTACTTATGCATACTTTTCTTTTGTTAGAAATTACTCTATATTGAAAATAAAGAGAAAATTTGACCAGGTCCACGCAAGGATTACCGACTCTTTCTTGATTGGTTATATCAATCTCAATCATTAATGCATAATCTATGGATCTTAATGTCGCGTTTAATAAAAACTAGCACCAAAGAAACTCAGTTCGTGACAACATATTTGATTTGCATAAAATATATATTCGTGGTCACATCAGATTATGATGTCGTTATGAAATCGACGGTCCATGAAGTTGATGATATCCGTGGATTACCTGATACTTTTTAATACTTTCGATCGCAATTAACGGTAATTGCGATCGAAAGTATTAAAAAGTATCAGGTAATTCTCGCATTATGTGCAGATATTATATATTATATTGTGTACATTGTCTACAATTGCGTACGTATAATATCGGGAGAATAATATTAGAAACATCGAGAAAAACATCGGGAATGTCGAGAAAAATCGCGAGAGTACCGCGAAAAATGACAGATAAACCGAAAGAATTGATGCGAATGCCAGAAATAGCATTCAGAGTGTCGATTAAAGTATCGAGTAATAACATATTGGATGATCGTTATTATTTTCACGATAGAATTAATCCTAAAGGTTTACATACATGGATCATTTTGACTCTATCGATATTTTAATAATACTAGGAATTATTTCATGAATACTTATGTATAGCCATTAATTCTCTCTCATCCCTTTTATTTTCCCATAAAAAAAATCTGTCTAAAGACAAAATTTTCCGTTTCATCCTTTTCCGGCTCTCTTAACAATTTAACCAGGCATTCATATGTCACTGGAGAGTTCTTTCGACAGTATCATTCCTACAATATACATCTACAATGTACACGATATTATAATTTCTACATATAATTTCATATACATATATATATATATATATATTTTTTTTTTTATATATATTATAGTATAAAAAAATAAGTTATTTTTCCATTCTATTTTTATATTTATATAAAAATATATTGTATATTAAAATGGAGAAAATTGATAAAAGAATTAATAGTTTTTCTTTTTTAAATAAAGATATGAACAAATTTTATTTGTAAATCAAGTAACTAAATATTTAATAAATGTAAAATAAAAATCTTTAGCAAATATATTTTCACAAAACGCGTAAAAAAACTGATAATGAATTTTTAAACATTTAACAATAAGAATTTTTGATAAAAGGGAATGCATTAAATGCAATTCGACATTGTACTTTAATAATATATCTCTTAATATTTCAGTGATATTTATTCTTCCATTAACATTTTAATAAGTCTCCGCTTCGATAAGAAATTTTCCTGCATAAAGTAACGTCTTTCGTATGTATTACATCACGTCGTGAGACGCGATCGTTATATAAGAGAAGCTCCCCTTTAAGTCGTCGTTTATAAGAGAAGCTCCTCTTTAAGCCGTCGACCAGTTCTGCGCAGGCGCACGGAAAGTAGGTCACCGGACTAGAGCGCCATCTCTTCCACCTTCAATGCGTTCCCGGGGTTAGTGTCTGCTATTACAGTGCGTGCGCGGTATGTGATTTGTGTAGTCAGTAGCATTTTCGTCATCTTTTTATGCGTCTCGATCAATTGGGCGTAAAAGAGTGTCGAGAGGACTCAATTTAGTAACGGACAATCATTTCGTTAAGTGATCTGCGTGGCTAATTGGTGATCTTTTCAATAATCGTCGTGTCTTTTTTTGTGTGTTTCAATAGATCGTTCCGAAAGGATTAATTTTTGTTCGTTTCACGTATATCGTATATTTTTTGCACCCGACCAGGAGTGTCATCTAGCGAGGAGTATTTTGAATCTCAAGAAACATCGAGGGAACTTCACAAAGATGGGGTGAGTAACCTCATTGTAATTGATTCTTGCTTCTATTCTCGATTATGTTTCTTAATAAATTGAAAAAAATTAAGTCCGTATAATATATCAAATTTCGAGATTTATATTGTTGCACTTTTTTTCCGTGTGTCTGATTAGATTATTATATGTGGGATTCGTATAAAGTGTCATATTTCGTAAGCAGGGTTAGTAAATGTAATGTATTGATATTAAGAAAAAAATGTATTAATTTAATCTTAAATCTACTAAATTAATTAAATCTGTTTAAATCTCTATTAAATATGTATTAAATAAATCTGTTAAACTTAATATATTTTCGATTGGTCGAATAAAATTTATTAAGTTTTGCATGCGATGACAGGTGCAAAAACAACAGTATGATAAAAATTATTTGTAATAAATAAATAAATATTTTACAAAGTTTCTTAAAAATATTATAGAATTATAATAGTTATTAGTTATTATTTATAGAATTATAATAATTATAGTAAAATTGTTATTATAGTAATTTATATTTGCTTAAACATTCATTTTTATTATTTGAAAGTAGCATGCAACAGTGCACGCTTTACCGAATTGTCAAGAAGCTGTCAACAAATTGAATTAACATTTACTTTTTAACGTCATTTATCGCCAACGCATGGAAAAAAACAACAATGTAAATCTCAAAATTCGATTTGAACACGCTTCACGGATTTTCATCATTTTTTTTATTATGGAAATATCTCGAAGGTCTCAACCAATAAAAAAATGTTTAAAATTTATTTTTTAACTTTTGGTGTAAATGATTATTTTCTATATCAGATATCAAGGAATACATCTAAATGTTTATAGATTTTTTCAAATACTTTAAAACTGTGATAAGACATGATTCATATTAAAAGTAAAATTAAGTAAAAGTAAATTTCATTTTTGCTCTTTCTAGAAGTGTAACAATCATAATAAGAAAAATTATGATTACATTTTACGCGCGATAAATTAGTAGCAAATCGTTACCGCGCAATCAAAATTTTACATTTCCGATGATATCCGTATAATATTACGCGAGCACAAAGAATCGATCGAATAAAATTTGTGATTACCTTTAGAATTCTCGCAAAAAGCGCCATAGCAATCAATGAAAACGGATAATAATTCTTATCTATGTTTATGTTTGCGCGATCTTCCATCTTTTTATATATGTATTTAAAAGACTGGCGGCGTGTAGCCTTATCATCTTCATCGAGCATTACAAGCAATACTCTTGAAATTCGTTAATTAAACGGATTGACAGATACATTACTAAGAGCCGCGTTATCGAGAGATCGATCTGTACGGTGGAAGGATCGACCGCCAGCATCCGATGGACAGGACGACCGAATGCATCCTGTTTTTTTTTTTTTTTTTTTCGCTTTTGTGAATCGCCTGTTCGGAAAGTAACCGACGGCTGTCTTCCTACGGGTTCTCTCGTAATTCCCATAGTTTGATCGGTGCCTTTGAGAAACCATCTTTAAACTGCTTTCGTATAAAGAATTGTCGAATCATGTGTATAACAAGAAATACCATGCTTTCACTATTTTCGATGACGTTTGTCAGGATTCCCCCGAGTTGGGAAGCCAATGTCTTTTGCAACTTTAATCGTTCGACCGTTCTAACTTAAGTTATTAAGAGACATCGAAGATTCTCTTTAAAGAGAAAATTCAGCGACGAATCAAAGTAGACTAACAATACGATCGGTGGATCAATAAAATGTTGCATTAAATAATATAATGATGCAATTAATTTTCGAAACAATGAAAAGCGCGAAAAATTTATAAATAATTTTTGAAACATTCAATCTAATGCTATATGTAATAAAATCCTAGAGCGAACAGATTTTAGATTTTACAATAACACGGAACGATGTCAAATTTCTGAAGAAAAATAGCGCCTATAATGTATTATTATCTAAATTGCTATTCTTTCGGTTGAAACTTTGACTGAAGCGTGGGGCAGGTTTTCAAGACGAAAGAATCATTTCTTGTCTCTTTCTTTCTCTCTCTCTCTCTCTCTCTCTCTCTCTCTCTCTCTCTCTCTCTCTCGCTCTCGTTCTCTCTCCGGTGGAAGAATTATATTCCAGAATGCTTACTTTCGCTTATCGTGGAGAGCATGCTCGAGCTCGGGCTCTATATGCAGAGTGCTTGTTTAATAATCAAGAGACTTCGTCGCCCGGGATGCGTCGCGGTGCCAGCATGCCGGGGTAGCTTAATCAAAATTCTATCGCATCGAGCGTGCACTCCTGGAGAGCGCGGAGATCGTTGCTTCTTTTTTTTGCCGCCGCCACTTTATGATTCGTCGCCAGGGATATATCTGTCGACAGGTAAACTAGCGTACCTGCAACGATCATTCGGCCTTTATTGTTTCCTTTCGTGGCGCAACGAAAGTGTCGAGTACGTTTTCCGTCTGACAGGTGGAATTTAATACCGTAGCAAGTATGAGTGGTATACTTATATACATAGTGGCATATGTCTTCTGCATTTCAACTACACATTTTATGATAATAGTAAATTATATAACTCTAAATGCAATTGTTATAAAAGATTTAAATTAAAGAAATAAAAAATGTCATTATTAAAATTCTGATATATGAAAGATAAGTTTTAATAAAAAAATTGAAAAAAAAGGGACAAATAATTGAGAAATAAAATAAAATGGAATGAACAAAATGATTAAGATACATTAAAATGATAAATATTAGATATTTGGATATAAAATATATTGGATACGTACGTACATACATTTTAAAATATGGAATTTCAAAGCTTAATATACACAACAGAATTTTTTGTATATTTAAATAAAATAATTTTTATATCTTTGAAATTTTTTTCAGATTTATTGTTTGATATTTTTTTTTATTTTTATAAAACATTTTTATAAAACATAGTTGTATATTTTTTTTACACTTAATATTTTTGATATACATGCATACATTTGTGTGTGTGTGTATGTGTGTGTGTGAGAGAGAGAATTTAATAAGTCTCATAAATAAAAGTGCTTTAAATATGTCACAATGTTGCATATAACATGATTTTAAAAAATCCATGCAAACACGATAATGCGATTTGAGAATCCATTTGTTATCTTAAAAGGGATTAATTAAGTTATCTTTAAATGGAATTAATTAAGGATCGCAAAATACAAAAGTCGTTGAGGATAAATAAACGACTCTCTCAAAATATGTGTATTTGTTTTCTTTGTGGGATTCCACAATAAAACCCGCAGAAGTCGTAGGATGCGCATAATTAATGGCATTCTTCGTGGCAGGCAATGCGCTCGCGCGAAAGCACTTCGTTAACCGGGCAGGAGTATATGGCGCTAATAAATTTTCCTTAGCTGGTACAGTACAGTATTCATGGAGGGACAGGTGGTAATATGCTAATTAGAATTCTCTTAAACCTGTTTACGCAGCTATCTTATGAAATTGATAAGATAACGAAACCTGAACGACTCGACCCCGTCTACGAGCCAGCATTTCTCTCATGCTTCACGAATTGGAAGCCCTCATTCAATTTATACGATGCATAGATACGCACTTGTCGCTACCACCACGTATGATAACATCATAACGAATAACCGTCATATATCTCGCGGAGAACGCATCGTAGCAATTCTCTACATTAGATTGTTGCATCAACAAGCTGCAGGATCGCTAGCTTTGAAGTGAAAGATTATAATAATTTAGTATATCAAAATTAACATTTTACGTAATAAAAGAATTTATTTCGGCGAAATACTTAAAAAAAAAAAAAAAAAAAAATGCAGAATACATTTGGCATAAACAAGTGGATAGAAATTATTAGATTGAAATAAATAGCAAAGATATTACAATGTTTTGATACTTCAGCGTTTCAAAAGTAAAATGTTAATATTTCCCTTCAGTTTAATTTGAATAAGATCTGAATAAAAAAAGGACAATGATAAGAAAACGAAAGAGAAGAAGAAAAGAAAAAGGTAAGTCTCAGTAAAAAAGGAAAGAATTTTAAATTTTAAAAAAATTTTATTCTAGATTATAAAAACTATAAGGAAGAAGAAATGTATAATTCTCTCTCTCTCTCTCTCTCTCTCTCTCTCTCTCTCTCTCTCTCTCTCTCTCTCTCTCACTCTCACTCACTTACTCCTCCCTATCGGAATAAAACTTGGTACTATTATGGTGATAAGGAGATAAAGAGCTCTAAGTTACGATATACGATCAAGTTACGACTAAAAACTCAAATCAATTCCACCGCAGCTAATTGATGTCGTAGGCATAAAATGGATGGCTATGGTGATCGTGAAACTTGCGTCAAGTGGTGCCGGATACCAGCCACCGAATGTTTCAGTTATAACTTGTCATAGTTCTTGAACTAAAATCGATAGAGCGTAAATTTCGTCGGCTTTGCGTTAAACTTGTTACGAAGGATAATGGCCGGCAGCTTTCCGATCCCACAGGCTCGAATCAGGGACAGTTTGATCGAGTATTCAGCTGATGAGTTTACGATACATTCCCACATGCTATTAAAAATGTGGGAACGTAGGAGTAAGAAACTATAAAAATAATATATAAAAATATTAATATCACATTAATCGTAAAAAAGATTTTTTTCTTCATCTTTTAATAAGGGAATAATTAGAGTCAAGAATTTGCAATTTATAATTTCTTTTGAGATATCGCAATTAATTTAAAAAATATTTAAGTTAATATAACTTTAAAAAAATTTCATTTAATATATGTATATAAATTGTGAAAATCCGAATCGTATATAAAAATTTTAATATTAATGTTTTAAAATTTATACATGAAAAAGAGAAAAAATATTACTGGAAAAATTATTTAAAAATTTATATATAAAATTGATATATAGTAACTCCGTTTTTAAACAATATTTAATTATTAAAACATTCGTAATACACAAAATCATTGGAAATTTTAGAATGTTACCGGGCTGAAAATTTAAATTCCTCGTAATTTATTTTAAAGCATTAAAATATTTAATTTTTTTCCAAATATACATATGTAATTTATATCGCACTATCGCGCATGCAACATACCGTCGCGAATAATGGCAATAAACTTTCCATACGCGCAGGCTGTTACACAATTCGATACGTTTGTGCTGTACGCGTTCATTCAAATAGCGGAATATCAGAGAAAGAGACTGCGGCACCGGATGCTCTCAACTCGCATAGCTTCCCGCCCCCTCTTTTACTCTCTCTCTCTCTCTCTCTTTCTCTCGCATTCTTTCCTCTTCTCCTTTCCAGCCAGTGCGCTCGTCACAAATAACAGGTCGTCCGGTATATATTTTATAACTACACACGTGTCGATGCCGACGCGCCTCTCGTTATACGCTCCTCTCAAACCCGTAATCATCACCTACCATCTATTCCTACCGGCGAATGCAGGTATTGGTGCTACATTGCTCTGCACACATTGCTCGAGGGCGAATTCTCTACCCTCGACGGTAGGAGGGACCATCCCCTCGTCGACCACGGAACCTCCCGACAATAAATACAGCACCACAAACCTCCTCACCGCTATGAAGTTGTCCTCTCCATCTCTCTTTCTCTCTCTCTCTCTCTCTCTCTCTCTCTCTCTCTCTCATCCTATCTTCCTCGTTTAACCATGAAACAGTTCGACCATTCAAGAAGATCCACGATCATGTACGATCGGATGATTGTTAGGTGGTTATCGTTAATTGTCTCTGGGATCCTGTCGACATTTGTCTCCGAAATCATCAGATTCTTCAAGGAATCTTTCACCTTCTGTCACGTTGTATTTTTCTACTTAATGTGACGGCGGAAACACTTTGATGTGAGACAGTCGATCAAAAGATTAACTAGTGGATGTCGTGAGAATTAAAAAACCATGAATAAATATAAATTTTGATATTTACAAATTTTAACGTATATTATAATGTATGTGTGTGTGTGTGTGTGTGTGTGTGTAGATATATATATTTTAAACATTGTTATGAAACAAAAAATTAATGCAGAAAGATTTTTTTTTCACTCAAAAAACATTAATATATGTCAGTGTAGTCTTATTTTTTCAAACTTTTTAAATTTAAACTTCTCGAATCATTTGTTAGAAACAATGTTTTGTATCTTACATTACTTTCTTGCCATTTGTTGTAAATTTTTAACTACTCCGATTTATATTATTAACGTTTAAAGTTAGTTATGAATATATAGAATAATAGCAACACAATTGTTTTGTAGTAAAATAATTTTTTTCCATTTGTGTACAATATTTTATCTCGTATTCTTTTACGAAATTTTAATTTACTAACAATTCAAACAATTGATTACAAAAGAATACATTATTTGTTTTACATAAAAATTGAATAATTTTTATGAAAAATTTTTTTTAAATAACTTTAATTTAATTTTTTAACTTTTATGGAATCTTCAATAATATAGAGAATTTTAGAAATTGAAATTCTTTGTGATGATATAGTAAAAGTAAAATAGTATTATTTTTTATAATATACTTATATAATTTTTTTAAATTTCACTAATTTTTTTTTATAGACAGATTCAAATATAGTTTCTTGAGACTAAAACACAATACCTACATATATATCCACAAATTCGCGAACACGTAACCAAAGGATGGAAATAAGGCATGTAACCGATCACGCCGCGTTTTACCTGCGGGCCGAAATTTACATCTCCCGCAGAAGCATTTAATCAGCTGGTGTCCAGAATGGAATTTGATGGCGCTTTAAAAGAACGCTCGAGGTGAAACAGGTCGAAACAGAGAGAAAGAGAAGCGGCGAGGTTGTAAGCTCATACGGGATATTCAATGCCTAGTGGCCACGATGCCACTCAGGCAGCTTTGTTGAATTTCACACCATTTGAGTAAATGGGGGAACAGATCAAACAGGGAGCGTGGATATTTTCTAGCGCGTTACTGCTGCAACGTATACGGTTTATGTGCAATTTCGATCGCGCGCCTTCGTTTTCTCTCTCACGAACACGGCCTTCCCCTTTCTATCTTTTTCCGATTGATCGCACTCTCTCCGGAGAATGGCGTTGACCGTCATAATTACTGCTTTCCCACCTCTTTGGTCCCCTACCTTCCGGCGCAATTTCAGCCAATCTGCAATCAACGCGCCGACAAATGATAGTGTCGCAATTTCGAACAACGCCGCCGCCGTCGCTTTGTCAAGCGGACACGCGATTTTCTCACCCGATGGAACGTAAAGTGGCGACTCGGTCATTTTTTACCGCTGCTTTAAAAGCGAGAAAGGAAGGTCTGATAGAAAACCTGATAAGAAGAAATGTGTTCTGTCTTGGAAAGAAACGGGGTAATGTCCGGCGTGAAATAGTAGCGAGAACTTATGACGCTGAATAATATTAATAGAAAATCAGTGAACGTTTCTGCTGTTCATTGTTGTAGAATAACGAATTGACACTAGTTAGACAACTTTCCCTATTAAGTGTCTTCAAAATATAATTCTTAATTTTTTTAATTTTTTTTATGTATTACACACACACACATATATAATAATGGGTTCCTCGTTAAAGAATATTTCCGGAAATTACAGTGCTTCCTCTTCTCTGTAATAGAACATTAAATAATAATTTGATGTGCTATATTTTATATATATTTTTAAATTGTATAAAAGAAAAAGATAATTATGAGAGATTACTGCTATAACGCATCTGTAACATGAATCTGTCACGCGAATCGAAACGTCATACACATATTACGCGCGTTTGTGAAAATATTAATTAAGTAATTAAATGCTAACGTGCGATTATGAATAATATACAGCTATAAATTAGTTATATTATTAAACGAAGTTTCAAACATGCAAAAGCGGAACATTACACATCCTCGTATATAGAGGATGAGACTCGAAAATACTGAATAGAAATGTTGGAAATAACACACACGTCTTCATCATCATCCGCGCCACTCAATAACTATAAAATCTGATCTATCCGGCGCACCGTCCTCAATTAGCATATCTTTATTCACGCGTGTCTAACTCGTTATTACGCTCATTCGACATTCTTATTATGTTTAGGGTTCCGTTTGACTTTGCCGCGCTCATTCATGTATCATCGCACGAATGGCCGGTCTGCGAGAAGGTTCCCGGGGTGGTGTATCAGCGGTATCTTTAACTAATGACCCATCAGGTTCATTATCGGAAATGAAATGCAGTACGGGAAAACGATGAATATTAATGCAAATAGGCAGCTAAATAGGTAGCTTTTGAATCTAATAACGCGATTTACATAAATCTGAAAATGTATTTCTATAAGTGTGTCTCAATCTGTTCGGTCAGACCGTGGTAACAAATGTCAAAAAAATAAATAGGATTGACCAATGTAATGGCTCGACTATAACTGCCAAAAACGGTTTCTTTATTATCATTAAAAACTTGATTAGCTTTATTACCTTCTCTCTCAATCTCTTTCCCTTCTTTTTCACTGATTCCTAAGCGACGTTCTCAAAATTTCTCTATTAAAAGCCGATAGTTGATTCTAGTGATAGGTTATTATTCGTGCATATGTATCGATTACCATATTACTAACAGCGGTGAGCATCGATTATCGTTTATCGATTATCGTCTGTAACTGCCAAGCACCGATGGAGCTCGTCGAACATTTTTCGAATCTATATTGGTTCGTGACAGCTCGTGGTTGCCGGTTACGATCAGTAAACAATACTGGATGAATCGGTGATCAATCTACAATGCTAAATCAACCGACTATCTACCTGTGCCCATAACTGTCTTTTTTCGAAATTGTTATTGAAATTAATAGTTATAAATTTTCATCAGCGTATTAGAAAAGTATCGGAAAGAATTGATTATTTTTTTATCGCTTCATATCGCTCGTTTTTACAAATTTTATATCGTTATTCACTTTATTTATTACTTATAATTACATTGTATGAGCGATAAATTCATATTAATACATGCTAAATATTGATGAAAATTTCACTTTGTTTACATTCTATGAGATTTTATTGCGCACACGTAAATGTGCTCCTATCTTTATTTGCAATTACTTTAAACGGAAAATCAATATTAACTCATACTGAATATATGAGTAATTTCTCGTTATTCGTGTTATAGAACCCTATTAATATAAACCTCTCTCTTTGTAGGTTTTATTACTTTCACAATTACTTTAAATAAAGAATCACACACATATATACAATTTTAATCTGTATTGTGGATATGTAAAAAAATCATTTATTTTATAGCAAAAATATAATCTCAACCAACTGATACTGAATAAAATTTAATAATCTCGTATTTTGTATTGTATAGTTATACTAATATTAACGTATCATATAAAGCAACATCTCGTATTGTTTTACTAGCGAAATTTGATCAACGCGGTGCATATAAATTAAATTTCTAATTACTCAAAGTTTTCAGTACAATTTCACGAAAAAGATTTTTCATTCGCGGTTTATGCGGCTGGGCAATTCGAAGCTTATTAGTATCCACGGATGGTATCAATCCGCCTATTAGAATAGGCGGAGATTTTCATGTTAATGCATCATCAATTTTGCGTATTACGATACGATTACGTGGTTAAAAACGATCCCAATTTGTTGTAAGGAGTTCCCATTATCGTCATCGGAATATAATATTACAGTACATAGAGTGTTTTACTTGCACGGCATTATTTTTTAAGAGCAGGTTCTTTGACCAATTTAAAGCCATCTTTCCTCATCAAACGTGTCGTGGTATCTGCAATTTTCGAGTAATTGAAGCTGTAAAAAGAAATTGCCAATAAATAAAAGCTTAAAAAAATTGACAATACAATTATTTTATTTCAGATAATTTTAAATGAATTTGTTAGTGTAATTTATATACAATATTGAGTATTGTACAATAACAATTGTTATTGTTGTATTTTTTTTTTTGACTAATTTAAAGATAATATTCTTACTAAAAAATATTGTCTTTAAATTAATAAAAAAAAAATGACTCTTGAAAAATACGATGAAAGTAAGATATCTTACATGTAGTCAGGTCTCTGATAATTTATATTCTTACTTTAATAATCAAATAATTTAATTATTTTTATCATATATTTCTTTTTTTGTACATGTATATAACATTTATTTGAAAAAGTAATTTAAAGAGACGAGAGAGAAAGAGAGATAAATGAGTTCCTTAAAGTACTAATGTTGACGATAGACCGATATTTAAACCGGTTCTTTATACTCTGACAAGGATTGACCACCATGTTTGGTGACTGCTCAATACTTTAATCAACATTTTTATGCTAATAGAACATTTGAAAAAACACAGAAGTGTTGATATCATTTTTGATTTATTATGAAAACATACGAGATCAATTGAAGCTGTGAAATGTGGAACGATATAAATTTATTTTTAAATTATTCTATTATCACTATATTTATTTCATTCATTATTTGAGATAGTCAAAGCACACACATTTAACCGATTATTCATGCTATCTATAAGTAAGCTAGAATTAATTTGGTTTAAATAAATTAGCTATAAGAAGAAGAGTCTTAAAACTGATAATAAACTAAGCTGGTTTAAATTTTTAGACTTTAATTGAAATTTTAATTGATCTTCAGATTGAATAATGATTTAAAAATTGAATTCTTGAAAAAATAATAATACCTAGTAAATGTAATACGTTGTAAAAATCAGATATATAGATAATTGTCTTATCTTTATTTTCCTATGTTTTAATTTAGAACTATTCTGAGAAAAATTTGTATTTTCTTTTTACATTTTTTAGGAATAATTAAATTCAGCAGAAAATCCAAAAATTAATTTTTTTCTGGATATCAAAAAACTAAAATAAATATTATGTTAATAATTTATGGCCTTTCATATCTTGTTAAAGTACTATTGTCTCCGCTTCATTTGAATTAAATGTATGTGTATATGTACATATTAATGTACATATTTTATTTAATTTTTCCGCAAACATAAAGTGACGATATTATATGCTTGCCCCAGATGAATAAATGAAGTGATCTCGCGTGTAAAATGGCGGAAATTTATGAAACAAATGATTTGGTCACGATTCATTGGAGCGGGCAAATTAGATCGTATCAATAGCGAATATTGCTATGCAAAATGATTCGATGAAATTCATCGACATTACATTTCCAGCCACACTATGACCTACTGTACTATGCTTCGAGGCATTATTAAATGCCCATCCGTCCTTCACTATCGAGTATTGCTGCAATGCGTGTCTCAAAGGGAACAGAATTATATGCATCTTCATTATTGAATAAATAAACATTAGATTATTCATTTTAATAGATATTTACAAATTGAACAATTTTCACATATATAATACATTACGATTTTAAAGTTGGACATTACAAAAAAGGAGAGAGAGAGAGAGAGAGAGAGAGAGAGAGAGAGAAACATATTTCGCGTAGCATAAATTTTACATTTAGAAAGTCACATTATCATGAGAAAACTTGATATTAATATGCAAACTTATTTAACATTTAGAACAGAATGCTAAAATATTCTTAACTTTAATTTTTTTTTTTTTACTTTTGTTAAATCGAAATAAAAAATTATAAAAACAGCTGAAAAACGTGAAAATGACTAAAATTTTTCAAAATATGTATATCTTCTTTTTCTCGCAAATTATTTATAAAATATATAAATTATTAATATAAAATTGTAACATGCCATATACGAAATAATTCAATGTATGTGCAACACGCAGCATACGAGGGCAGAGTAATGAGTATATAATGAACAGCGCTGTGAAAAATACATCCCATTCGTCGATTCACGTTAAAATTAATATGTCAATGTTTGGTTTAGATCGAAAGCGCTTGATTAATCTCGCGGGAGACGCGGTACGTCGCTTAATTCGCAAAAGTTCCGATACGGCACACAATGGAAGCACCTGATACCTCGGCATGTACCCCGAGGTGCATTCAGCGCTCACAACTCGCAGTTGCCCTCTGTTTCCATGCTATCTGTAACGCGAGTGCCAGGCAAGTTCGGAAACGCGCGCGTAACACAAAGTGACCCGTGCGCGGTGAAATCGCGACACGTTGCCGACTACCTGTCGAGCGATAAGATGGAATAGCGAATGTAGTTGATAAGGCAAGGGTTGTCAGAAAGTAAGAGAGAGAGAGAGAGAGAGAGAGAGAGAGAGAGAGGGATCTTGCGTGCGCGCGCGCGCATCGCAAATATCGGAATCGCATTTACGTTGTTGCGTCTGGCAAAAAGGGGTCTATTGAACATGGTTGGGAAATCGTTATCCGTATATAGAAAGGGAGATTATCCATTCTTCGACGTTAAAACCGCTCTTATAGAAAATATCCTGAAGAATAAATGCCGATCGATGAGCGCTGCGCTTATCGTCGATCCTTATCGCGGCGATTCACAGTAATAATAACCATTTTACGAATCCGCGCGAGCCGTTTCACGTCTCACGTTTTCCACTCCGCGCTCTTCAGGCTTCGGGATCGTAAACGAGCCACTTTACACAATCTCTCATTTTCTCGCTTTCTCCTTTTTTCCATCTTTTGTCCAGTGAGGGCGAGTCCGGGCGAGTCCGGGCGCCCATTTGCGGCGGCAATGAATTTAAGTTACTTCGGTTCGGCATCATAAAACCAAATTTAACATTAATAAAGTTTTGCGCGCACACTTTGTATCTACGCGCGCTTCTCCGCCTGCGGCTAATTCTTCGCAAAAGCGACGGAACTAGTTTACCTTCTTGCTTGAGCGGCCTCTTTATCCGCGAGAAGCCTTTTAAGTTTGCAATTAAAAGTGTTGCGACCGTGCGGAAGAAGCGTTAAACGGAAGGCACCAACCATTATCTCCGACAGCTTAACGCTTCGGATTTCAGATTCCGGCTGTTAACACATTAATGTGTATTTTCGTGTATTTTAACACCCCGCAAAATCTCTCTATTCTCATTTATACATTTTACATAGTAAAATTTCGCGTTTAAACACACGCATTCTAACGAGAATACATTTTCTTTATTATAGTTTCAAGATATTTTTCGTCGCAACGTATTATAAGATGTTTCCACTTATCGTATAAAATTAAATTTTAAATATCAAAATTTTTTACAAATTATTTATATTTTTAAAACCTTTCGCTATCTCGACAGCATGTTTAGTTAACAGAGATGCGTTTAAATTATTACGTTCGGACATATTACCTGCTACTGCCCGTCGCGAAGGTGTTTGTTGACACGTCTCATTTTGCGTAAATTGTTATTATTATATTACGACAACTATTTTTGAATATGTCTACGTGATAAGTATTTTCCTCGCGCAATCGCATGGCAAGGTATAACGGGATTGCTTTAGCGGTAAAAGTGATTAGAACTCGTAATGCAATCGCACCGTGTGTATTACTTGCTGTATGCTCGCTACTAGAAGGGTCCAATTACGCGTTGAGTTTATGAGGACCAACTCCAACATCCTCCGTACGACAAGGTTCAATCTACGATGGGACAGCTTGTGACGAACTATTAGTCGACCATAATTAAAACCGAGGTAAAACTTGTGATTGCATGATAAATTTCTTCCCGAGCTTATCTAAAATTGTTTTATTCATTAATTACGTATTTGTTGCTTTAATCAAATTATTTATAATCTTTCGCGTTCTTATTATAAGAAGAATATTTAATTAAATTTTAAATCGACAATATTCGTGAATTGATATGTAATTAATAATCAAACTAGCACAAGTAAATATAAAATTAAAACTTTTTAAAATTTAAATTTTACAAATTTTTCTTTAGACATGTGTACACATGGTTTATTTGTTCAAAAATAACTCTCGGTAGTTTTTATACTAATTTAACAGTGCTTCCATTAAAAGAGCATTACTCGGAAAAATGTTTCTGTTCTTAAAGAACTAATTTTTATGTTCCTAGGGCAGCACATGCGTTGATTACACATATGTATTATAAATCGCTGCAAATATTTGAAAAGTAGAGTATTAAAAAAAGTTTAGAAAGCTATGATTATGCGATTTCTGTGTAAATGCGATGGAATATTTCCGAATATCGCGCGGGTAATAAAATGCGTCGCATGCGAATGTCGATGGACGCGTAACCCGCGAAAATAAATTATTACTCTGCATAAATCCTTTCGCGAGTTACGATCTCCAGGGCATATAAAAACGCGAGGCGTTAAGGGCATTAGGGCGTATACGCAGTAAAACAGCTCGCAGTAAGCCATCGTGCATCGATATTTCATTGCTTTTTGTCATGTTACAATGCGCTGTCGCTGTTCAAAGGGGTCGCATCGTCCATTTGGCAGGATGCACGTTTTACGAGCAATGATCGGTGGGGCCAGGTATCGGAAACACTTTCAGCGCCTGTTTATTAGTAAATATCGGACTTCTGTACGCAGCCTGTTATTACGGGAACGAGAAGTCTGACGAGCGTGACCCGATAAAACGGTGGTTGGTTTATCGACCCAATCATCACCTGTGGTGGCGAGAAAAAAAGTCACCTAGGAATTGCACGGATTAAAATTACAAACGCGAGCGAAAGAGAGAGAGAGAGAGAGGAGAGTGCACTTTTATTTCGTACAATTTCCTTCGCGCGTAGCGGAATATCGAGTCTCGGGTGAAATAGCGTCCATAGCGTATCTTTTTTTTATTTTTATTTTTTCGTCTACGTGTGCAATCGTCCACCAAAAGTAAAGTTGACCACGCAAAATGAGTAGCGTAACGTATCTCTTCAATGGCATTTAAATAAATTTTGCATACCCACGAATTTCTCAGATATATCAATTTTTATTATAATAAACATCCATTAACATATCTTATACACACACATATATATATATATATATATATATATATATATATATATATATATATATCCCTCTTTATTTCTTACATATTTAAAAAAAATTCTGTCCATTCATAATTCACGATGATAAAATCTAACAATAATCTAGAAATAATTAACTGTTATCTGCTAACTAAATATTGATAAAATTATGAAGTGATTATGAAAAGTTTTCCTGAATTTAACTTAGTATTTACTTTTTTAATATTTGCAGTTTTGTTAAGGCGCGTATATCTTGTATAATCAGAAATAAATTGTATAACACTAATCACAATCAAATCTCGAAATAATTATGTATATATATTTGAGGAATGATTATATCTCGAAATGATATATCAGAGAAATAGTCACGATTAAATCTCGAAATGATTATATCCGCTTTATCTGGATGGAAGTAGCGAGAGGGAGATTTCATAGTCATGTCGATAAAACTGAAATCTTCTGCTTCCAATTCTGCTCCACATACACATACACATATACGAATACAAATACACGTGACTTTTATTTCCTCTAAATGCCACTGCGAACGCCACGGCAGAATTTACAATGAGATAACCGTTTACATTCCTTTAACAGTTGCTCAAAGTGCCAAGTTTACGATAATTGAAATTGAAACAAAAGTTATTAACTCTTTGTTTGTGCTAGCTAATAACAGTGACGTTTATAAATCGGAATCGGTATTGATGATATGAAGTTATTTTAAAAGCTTTTACACTCTTTATTAGTATTTATGTTAACGAATTATTATATTAAATAAAAATTTTAAAATTTCCCATGCACCTTAATACATTCAGATACGATTTTAATTTTCTTTGATTTTCATTTATTATACGTTTCTGTTTTATTTCCATTTGAATAAAAAAGAACTAATATTTGTAAAATCCATATAAATTAAAGCAATTGCTAAATTGAAAGTTATCGAAATAATTTACTTAAACTTTATATAATAGACAATTGTGAATTCAAATAGCGTTAAAATGGTGAATAATTCATAATAATTTATTTTAAACCATCTCAATTAACAACAAAACAAACAGCACAAACATGTTTAATCTATTATATATCATCGATAAAAGTACGAGTCAAAGTAACGTCAACATTTTCGAATCAAAAGCAACATTATTCGATATTCATTAATGATTTTCGAATTAAAGATAAAATTAAATTGACATTTATATTAGCAAAATTATCAGGGAATTAACGCTATCATAATTTGCTACTTCATTGGCGGCTTCAAAAACAGGTTCGAATAAACTTGTGAATACTATGCGCAAGCGAGCAGAGGCAATTAATAATTAGGCTATCCACATGCTTGTATTCTCTACCTTCTCTGCGCATTTCCGTGCCCGAGGTAGGATTTATATCACAAATTAGCCATTCTCTTTATCATAAAATGAAAACGAATTTTGTGATATGACATGAATACAATTTGGGTGCTGGTGGATGATGGCTACTTAATTTCTTTCAACGTCAAAGAAATAGTGAATTTATTAATAGATTTTTAAGTTTCTACTTATTAAAAGAAAGACATAAATTTTTTATAAATTATTTTCAAGATGAGAAAATTGAGAAATTTAGAAAGAATTTTTTGAAATATTTTCTAGATAAATTAATTTTTTATATTTAAATTGTTTATCGTAGACAAAGATAAAAAAAAAATAATTTCTGTTTAAAATGCTTTAAATAAAATAGTATTGTTTTATTTATTACTTATCGATTTATTTTACTTAGTGTCTTTTTCAAACAAATCACTTTGAAGAAATTAATTCTTTTACTTAAACTGCTCTTTTTTTGCAGAATTACATGATTTTTTGCATTTAGTGTTCTACTTAAAAATTATAGAGAATATTAAATGATTATTTAAATTATAATTAAGAATTTAAATATCAAAAACAATAGTTAATAATGCTATAATAAATTAAATGACAAAATTGCGCTTTTGGTAACAATTAAATTTTACTACATTATTTTATTACGTTTAATAATTTAGTAGATTTCGGTCAATGGCCTCTATCAAAGGGTTAATGTAACGCTACTGCGAGCGCCACGCAGCGCGCCCAGAACTTTATTACCCAAAGGACAGGAAACGTACGACTCGGCGCAGATCGTTCGATCGAGATAAAGCGTGTGCATGTGATTTCGTAGATAATTACTTAATTAAAATACCCCGGGGTATCTTTTGCCGACAGCCTCGAACTACTGTGAGATCGTACCTCTGTATCGATTCCTCGGGCATTTTTCTCTTCTTCTCGGTACTCGATAAACTGCAACGCGTATTATGTCTTGATTGGGACAAGATCGTTTGCGGAATCAAGTCTTGTTTGGATAAATAAATAGCGAACGACGATGTATCGATAAAGCGTGAAACAAGGATCTGTTGAGCAAAGCTGGAGGCTATTCCTGACAACATTATCTAGAATATGATGACTTGATCAGTGCATTAATGATACATATTGCTTTGTGCACGATATTAATTTAATTTAATTTAATGATTTTTGAAAAATTACATTTTGTATATATATGTGTGTGTGTGTGTGTGTGTGTGTGTGTCTATAAGATTTCGTAAACAATTTTAATTTATTACTTTAAATTTATTATAATTAATTTGATTTATTTATTTTATGCAAGTAAAGATAAATTAAATTTCCTATATGAAACAGGATGTCTACCCCCTAGAAAAACATGGAAAACCAAGAATTCTCAGAGATTTCTTTTGTATCTGGCAAACTCAGGGAAGTTTCTCATGGAATTTTATTGGGGTTCAGAGAATTTTTTCGAAAATTCTTTCTTTTGATAATTTTGCTCTTATATTGTATATAAATCTTTATAATTATATTGTATATAGTCAGTCGCATGTGTGTGAAACTGGCGATTCGCTTTGTGGAAACTCATTAATTGTTGATAATTCTGACTTAATTTTTAATAATTCTAGAGTTCTCGATAGATTAAATAAATAGTTTTGGCTATTAAACAAAAAAATGACTCGGAACAAATTGAGATGCCTTACGCTGCGTTTTACTTCGTTTGCTGATAATTTTTTTAAGCATTTCTTACCAGATTTAAGTGCTTGAAAATCCTACAATAGTTGTACAAAAGGTTATATATATGCGTAAAAATTACTAGAATATTAATTAAACAAATTAATATCCTTCGAGATGCTGGACATATAGTATCGAGACGAAACGCTCGTATTTTTGCTCGTTTATAATAAATTAATTGTGCATATATATGGAAGGCGTATCATTAATGCCTTTACAATTTATGCACATATCAATACATTTATATATTTTGTATAAATGTATATGAAAAATATGTGTTCCAATATGTGCATAAATTTATGTGTAAAAGCATTAATGACCCTTTCTGTATAAATTATAAAGATGATAAATTATGTATATTTGTTTTATTGTTTGTTAACGATTATGTATTTAAACATTTAAATATTTGAATAATTGCAATATTCCTTCCTAAAACATATTTGTATATAATATTCGTACATATCTATATTATATTGACTAAAAATATCATGTGTGATTTCTTGTTATATATATATATTAATATATCCCACGACACGTAAAAAGGAAGGTTTGACCGGTTTGACATAGATTTCGTGTTTTAATAAACGTAATATGTGTATCGAAATCGGGAGTGTCGTGCAAAATGTCACGCGAGTGCTTTTTAAGAATGTATCAATGTAGAATTAAGAAATGAGCAGGCCTGGGATAGCATCGAGCAACAATCAGATAATTTATTACGCACGAGGTAATTTATTACATATTATATTCGCCGAATTATTTTTTTTGGTCTCGCAGGTATCGCGTAGCGTATTTCGTGCAATTCTATTTGGATGTATGTGAAGCTAACGTTTCACTTCGTGGAAATTCATTAATTGAATTGAGAGTTTTATTTGTAATAGTTCTGGAATTCTTGATATGGATTAAACAAATAGTGCCGGTCATTAAAAAAATCGGGACAAACTGAGACACCAGATTCACGCTGCATCTCACTTTATCTTTCAATGATTTTTTAGCATTCTTGTCAGATTTTAAGCGTTTGAAAATGATGTAATAGTTCTACAAAAAGTTTTATGCGTAAAAATTATTAGAATATTATGTTAGATAATTATATAAATTAGATCGCCCGAGATGCTGGACGTAAATGAGACTGTATGTTATACCAGCATTTATATATATTTTTGTTTGTTTGCTTATATATTCAATGTCTTAACATAATATTGAATATGAAGTACATATTCCTTATAATTTTCAATGGTAAAGAAAAATTTTATGCAAGTGAAAAATGCTTATCTTATTAAAGTTGTTCAGTTTTTTAGTATATTTACAAATCTAATACTTGAAATTTATAATAAGAGACTCTGTTTCTTCATATAAATGAAAAACATTAGGAAACACATGTAGTAAAAAAATGTTATTTTAAAGAAAGTTGTATTAAAAAGTTTTGAAAGTATTCTTTTCACTTGAAATTTTGAACAAAAATAATGAAAATCAGGTCAATTTGCAGGGAATTTTCAGTGAATTTTTTTACAAGATTTAAATAGACATCATTGAAGTTTGATAAATATATTTTACATAACTTTTATGTCGGTAACTTATTAGGAAAAAGAATTTACAATTAACTGTGAAGAAGTAAATTTGACTTGTCAGAATAAGAGTGCTATGAAGAAAAAAGTACAACCCGCAATTATTATTATTGTCATTCATTCTACAATTGGATGTATTGTACGACGGTAATGTCTAGCAAACCATCGAGACATAAAATTAGCTATGTAGCGATGTAGTTGTGCGAGGTATTCTGATTGTTCGCTATTTTAAATGACGAAGGCGATGCGGTTAAATCCCACTGGAGAATGAAAAGCACTCGTTTACATTGCACCGAAGTTTTGCGGCGCGCAGACGTCATATTTTCTGGGGCAGCCGTTCTCTATTTGGAATGGTAAAGGCGTCCCAGAAAGCCAAGAAGCGAGCAAAAATCCGCTCGTCAATGGCAGACAATGGTTGTAGCTGTACACGACGGAAAAATCCCTCACTGTCAGGAAAAGGTTTGACCGAGGCAATGGTGGTACGTCATCCGGGATAAAAACTCTTTCGTGTTTCTTGTAAATTACAATGTGGCGCGTCTCGAAGGGTTAAAACCTCCTTGACAGTTGAAGAAAACATATATTCTCTAATATAAAAAGCGCACAAAACAAACTAAATATAACGTACATCGGAGAATAAAATATTAACATTTATTAGTTACGAGAAAGAAATTTTTTGTAAAAAATATTTTTCGTGTAAAATATACTAAAACTTGGATGAAATAGAACTTTTGCCTTAATAAATAATATTATTTCGACAAATCTAGAATTACCAATAACAAATTTTAATTGTAGTTAAATGCTGAATTAATTTATATTTTTATTTTATAACTTAAAAACGATTGACTTTTGAATACACGCGTTTCAGACTTTTATGTTTAATTTTGATAAGTATTACATGCGCGCGTGCAAAGTTTATACCATGAATTTTTAATATTCTGTACATAATAAAAAACGTGAGACAAATATGTAATTGTCATAATAGTTTTTGGGCTTTTATTTTAGCATAGTTTCTTGTATATTATTTCATACAATATATCGTTATTACCCCAGTTATATAGCGGTCGCTTGTTGTTTTAAAAACATAATAATGGTGGTAGTAACAACACTCTAAAAAGTTTCGGCCACATTTTAAATATTACATTATTTTAATAAAAAGAGATATAATACGATATACTCTCTTGGTGAATGTATGGACGCGTACGTTATATAAATGCGGGTTGCAACTGACCCGCTTTTTTTTTTTTTTTTTTTTTTAACTTTTATGTCCCTTTTACCTCATTTTTTGCGTCAGTCCGTGGCGGCAATGGAGTCCGCCAACTTTTGGCCATTATATTATATTATCAGATGTTTAAAAATTCGTAAAATATACAAATATTATAATATACACACATTTTCCATATAAAATTTGTTTCCACTAGACAGTCTTTAATTACTAAAAATTAATCGTAGATTAATTAATTAGATTATCCGATATTGAAAGTAAAGACGTTCGAGCCATTAAGCAAAATTTAAATGAATCAACAAACAATTCTGCAAAATTACTTTTTCCTTAAACTATTCCTTTTTAATTCTTTTTTATAAATACTTTAATCAATTTTTTAGCGAAGAGAATATCTTACTTTTTAACAAAACATCTTAATGAAAATCTCATTTAAAGGCTTTTATATAATATTTAAATTAGAAATTTACGAGATACAAAACGGACTGGAATAATTCATACGATGAAGAAGTTGATTTGAATTCCACGGAAGAATAAAGCTTTACTAAAGTTGTACTAGAGTATGTAGGTATTCGAAAATTAGTGTGTGTGTGTGTGTGTGTGTTACAAGCGTATTCGTATCGCATATGAGCGTACATATGTGGATACACATATATATATATATATATACACATATATATATGCAAGTATATATCTAATTTTATCAGGAAAGCTTGAGCATAATTAGAGCACGTGCATTATTGATTTAAATGGAAATTGTCAAACTGCTGGAATAAATAAAACGAGATTAAAGAATTCCATTGGCCTTGCTTTCATCACAACGTACTTCGACATCGAGTGTGTATCATTTATTACAATTCATTTTTTTTTTTTTCCTTAATTTTCCTCTTTTTAGTATCTAGTATATATTTCATGAAATAAGGGAAAAAAGTCCTAAAATAAACATAAATTGAAAAATTAATTTTATCAAAATTCTGAATAATTCTTCCTTTTGCAAGTGCACTTGCTCGTCTCTAATGCTCTTGCGCAGCATGAAAACAAACATTATCTATCCTCCTCCCATTTATACACATGCTTCATAATACAAGATTATCACCACGCTTCACCAAGCAATTGTTAGTCATATATCCTCAATCAGTGAACAGTTGCAGAGAACTATCACCAAGTTTCCACAGTATGATAAGAATGATGGTAAGAATTGTGTTATGAAGCATATGTATAAATGTGAGGAAGCTAGATGTTTGTTTTCATGCCGCTCAAGATCACGAGAAGCGAGCACAAGTCATTATACTTCAATTAATATTAATTTTTTTATTCATGTTTATTAGAATTTTTTTGTACTATCCTATATATATAAATACAAATTTTGTGTAATAAGTTTAGTAATAAATAATACAGTGTGTAAATATTAGAGCACTTTTTAACTTTTGTAACGAGATGATATCATGTATGATAAATATTATATGTGTATAAATTTGTATATGAAATATATAAATATATAATTGTTGGTCCGCTTGAATGTTCAAGCAATGAATGGAATATTTAGTGTCGTTTTTAGTTGCAGAATTTTTAACAGAAATACTGATTTTTTTTTATTTAAGTTAGCTAAACATGTGAATGAATTTCTCGACAAAAGCGAAAACATTCGCTTTTTACCTCGCAAATTAAAATTTTATATTTTTGACAAAACTGCTATACATTGGAAAATAATTTATCTATTTCGCAGAATTTTTCAGAGCTGAAATAACAGATAGAATAGTGAATAACTTTTACATTGGATCATATTTTTTTAATCTTTTTGCTCTTAAAAAATATAACATAATCATATTTTTCTCATACTTTGTTGTAGATAAACATATATTCATATCACGAATGCCATGAAATACATATTTTCAATTCTATATTCCGAGCAATCCAATCTGAACGATTGAAAAGGTCGCAGGGTCATTCGCACAGTAACATTTGTGTACCGTAATGTTAATCTCCGATTAAACGGCGTTGTTAACACCGAGGGCGTTGTAAAATCCGCTTGGAAAAGCATTTTCAACAGCCGCGAAACCCTCCGGACGTAATATCGATTCGAGCTATGTTATGCACCGTCGAGAACGCAACGAAACGTTCGGCTCGCTGGACTCGAATACCGATATGCCATCCGAGAAGTATAATCTCATCCGCGAATATAGCGCCATTTCATTTTCGTTTCAATTAATGCAGCAGCCGTAGATCTCTGACATCTCATTCTTAATCCCATTCGGTTTATATACGCCAACGTCATCGCGCGAAATCTATCTTGCTATTCGGTAGTCGTAATAACGTAGTGTCATTTATTTGATCTGCTTTCAATAAAAATTCTTTTACATTGTTGCATTTCTTCGTAATATAATTGATATCGCAATGTAACAGCACAATTCCATTTTTTTAAAGCCTACATAATTTATTGATGTTACTGCGTATTTCTCTCGTGTTTGGTTTAGTGTAATACTTATAGACGTACATATATTTTATATAAATCATTTTGATAAAATTAATAGCGTCAAATTTATATGTAAAGACTATTATATACGTATACATATAAATATTATGCATATTATATATAGTTTGGTTTTATTATTGCGTTAAATTAAAAAAAAAAAAAAAAAAAAAGTTATATTGTATTTGACAGTTTTTCAGTTCATTTTGACTTTTTGATAAATACATTTTTCTGTTATTTGCAATATGACGGATAGATTTTTAATTTATATAGAACTATTTTCCTCCGCGCAGGCAATAAATAATTATATTACCTTTGAACTCTCTCTGTTTAAAACGTATATATATGCGATCATGTTGCGCCACAGGGCTTGTTGGCGGCAACGCATGAAACCCTAGGAAACGATTTATCAGCGATTTAATGATGATAAATAAAAGTTCAACTAATTTTAGTTGTATCCCAATAATCTGCTGTTGTAGACTTGTTTATATATTCAATCGGTTGCGATTACAGGTAGTTTATAAAATATCAATGATATATCTCAGATTCGAAATAAAGAATAATAATTGATTGAAAATTCAGTATGCATGAATTTAATATGTATGATTAATTATATATAAATGTGAGATATGTGATTTCAATTCATTAACAAAATTAAATAATTTACGCAATTACATTAGTCGCAGCGTATGCAAAATTATAAAAGCTTGAAATTATTAAAAACTGTTGCATTCTATATTTTAGATAAATAATACTGCCTATTATTTATAATATTATAATAATATATTTATAATATAATAATAATAATATATTTATAACATAATAACAATATATAATAATAGAATAGGAAAATGTATGCATGAAAAATAGATATTTTTATTTTTGTATTATAATGTTATAAATTTCTTATTGAAACAATTAATAGATGTTTCTGCCGACATAATTGAATAAATTATCTTTAAATTATTTGTATAATTCGTTGTGTTATTATCATAAACAAAAGAGAACATGATTATTCCAGTACACGAAAAATTTTAACTATTAATCCGTGCAATTACTTACTTTCAATTAACGATCTGAGTGAATCGAAATGACAATTGTTTAGTTAAGCAAATATATCTCTTATTCATTCAAAGTAGAAATTGAAGCAAAAGAACCATGTGAATTTTAATTTATTGTTATCTTGATATTTAAGGATAGTGAAATGATTTTTTTCACAATGTTTGTTGATTCGAATATGTCTCGCATCGCGCTTTAAATCTTTCTTGTCGATATCTAATTTGTCATTCCAATTTTTAGTGGCTTAAGAAAGTGGAAACACATATAAATTATCAGATTGAATAATTAAAATAATAACAAATAGTAATAATTTAAGGAATACATATATATAATTATTTGATAAAATAATACTTTAGAACAACAACAAATCAGTAGACAGTCTTGCTTTGTTTACGTTGCGTATTGTAGCATTTGCACGGTGAAACTCGAGTCGACATATAATGGCTCTACATATATGCCATTCCTCGAAATGTGATCTCTATGAACAATTAGCTATCAGCTCGTACGATCAATCAACTTCACGATCAAAAAATCGTAATAATATATTTTGTACCCTAAGAGTGTGTTTTAACGATGAATAGACTGGCACTCTATGCTGGTTTTTAGAGTTTTGTATTATATATCATCAGTTTCTCAATGAAACTCCCTCTCCATGGATACATCTTAATACATCTTAATTGATAGGAAGACTTTACGGAAAAGATTTAGTCTAAAAGAAGAGTTAATTAGCCAAGAAGTTCTTTAATAGTCTTTTAAGACTTATAAAGATCTGCTTTATCAATATTCTCTTTCACGCTTATGATTGTCGTCGACAATCGCACTTCCAATTCTGATGGAATACCAGGATATCTCATTGATATGTTGCTGCGCAACGCTCTGAGAGCTCGCTGCGACAAAGCGACTTGGTTTGAATCGATTAGAGTTCAGTCTATTGCCGATAAGGCAGGTGGGATTGTCGTTGTTTGAATCCCATACACTATATGTTGTCTCCGTGTGTGTAACCTATTCAACACCAAAGCTTCCTTTTTCTCTACATCTTAAAAATATACGTATATGTTCTGCTTTGACAGGTTGACTAGAATAATTTAGCCTGATTTTTTCGTACAAGAGATCGACCCTCCATTTCCTAGATTGTCTAAGATTATTAGCATCGGAATTAGGTATTCTTGCCTTTCGTCGCGTCTACCTGTCGCTATAATACAGCACCCTAGTGACTCATAACGAATCGTGGTTAAGCTAGTTCGAGTCGCTCTGAGATACGAGTACATTCGGATAGGAATATCGGAACGAACATTCACGTCGATTGCATCGATCGATTCCGTCTTTTTCTTTCGCTTCGAGCTTTAGCATGTTTTGACTATACAATAGAAGCTATTAAAATTTAAAAACATTTTTTACGTTTATACTGTTTAGAAAATCAAATAGACTTAAATTATAAAAAGAATTAAAATATCACAAATAAAATTAATGTAAAAATTAAAAAATAAATAAATTTTTTAAATTTAATTCTTAAAAAATTAAAGGAATAAACTTGGTGCAAACTTTACCGAAAGTATAACAAACTCTTATAATCAATGCAGACCTTTACGGGGAGAGTGACAGGCCGCTGGTCTTTACAATCATCTGAAACATTTTATTCTCGATAAAGTTACATGTTATAAGATAAATCATTAATTTTCAAAAACGAGCAATTTGTCGCGTTAATTAATTCGGAAATGCTCTATAAAATGTTGTGGGTTTGTTTTTATTTTACCGCAGATGATTTGTGCGTTAACATATTTTTATTAGTGAGTACACGAGTGCAAAGATGAGAAAATCTGCTAATAAGAGGAGGAGGAGGAGGCAAAAGAGACTTCGAGAAAACATTAGGTGACAGCGGAGTGACTTTGAAACTTTATTACTGATATATTATTTTTTAATCGTATGCGCGCTTTATATCCATTTATATTTTGATGATTTAAATAAAAATTTGAGAAAAAGACTCTTGTGTATAATATCCTATAAAAACTTGTACCTAAGAATAAATTTTTTTCTTTCTTTTCTTTTTTTCAGACATTATATATTTATATATTCCATTAAATACAATCTGAATATAAAATTTAGTAGTATCAACATTTGAAATATTTATACTTATACTATTATATATGTATATACACTATAATTTGAATCTTATATTTATATGTTACAAATTGACATAGTTTCAACGTAGTCAACTCTGTTGTTGCGCATCGACTGATGAGTTACAATCTTTTATTTTATTTTGAGGTAATAGATCTGGGGAAATTGTATCATAAATCTATTGTCTTAAAAGACAGAAGCAGTTTTTATTTAAATTTATTTCGTATAATAAAAGCTTTTTAAAAAAAATGTAAAAAATATCAAGCATATGTAAGCAAATATCTTCATTTTTCATTTTTAAAAATTTTTATGTTGCATATACAAGTTTGAATATTTTTTTATATATTTGATTGTATTTTTTTGTAGTTTTCTTTAATATGAATAATTTATATGTTTACTGTTACGGTCATCGTATAGACCTGTGAGCCAATGGTTACCATTAAATCTTTGAAAGTTATATCATATATATTTTTTCTTATATTCATACAAGAAATGGATTTTTTAAGAATTAAATTATTTCTATTATTCTTTAGTTTATAGATTTACTTGAAAAGATATTTCTTAAAATAAACATATATATATATATATATATATATGTATATATTTTCATAACTATTATTTTCATCGAAAAATTAATTTTTATAGTTTCTTGGATTTTAATCTTTCCTTTTAAAAAATTAAAAAAATATAAATTTATATATATATATATATATATATATATATATATATATATATATAAATTTACTATATTTTTTAATTTTTTAAAAGGAAAGATTAAAATCCAAGAAATTATAAAAATTGATTTTTCGATGAAAATAATAGTTATGAAAATTACTAGAAAATACCAAATATTTATATAATAGTGAACAGAAAATCGGTAAAAAATGTACATTTAATAGTTAAATCAGTAGAATTAAATTGCAGAATTAATAATTTTTTACAATACTTTTGTTTTGTCGTTGTTTTACCACAGATTATTTATACATGCGTCCATTTTTACGAGAGAAAAAAAGGACCGTTCAACCAAGCACCACCTGCAAAAGTCGGTCACTTTATCCCGTTTTGAATATTATACGCGTTTTGTCTGTATGTATCCATGTATTTTATATATACATATATATATATATATATATATATATATATATATACATATTCCAAGTCAAAACGCGTTGAATCCATAGTCGAAAAGAGTCTAGAAAATAGTCACACTTTATTCCACGCATGCTCGAAAAAGACCGCGATATCAGGTTAAAGGGAATATCGAGACCCGGGAGTTTCGTACGCGGATGTCGTCTGGAATCGAATTGGATTCGAGATACGCCGATTCGGTGTGGGATGTGAACACGCGATTCATCACGGCGCAATGAACGCGGTCCGCAGCACTTAAGAGCTTAACGAAGATAATTCCGGGCTCTCGCGTGGAGAATCGCGCGCGCGCGCGTACACACACACAACACTTACTGTACCAATGTGTAATCCCGAATCAATGCACAATGCCAGGCGCGATAGAGTCGCGGAGCAGCATCTCGATATGCCGCTGGTCATTTAACGTAGCATCATTATTGGTCAGTCGCCGAATTATAATGAGGCCGGCACATGTTGGGATTAAATGTATTGTTACGCGGTGTGTAAATGTGGGTTGCGTCGCCATTATTGGCAAAGATGGAACAATTAGGCTTTATGCACATACCTAAGGGAGAGAAGAGGAACAGAGATAGATTGAGACTAGTAACAAGTAACAAGCCGGATAAGTTTCAGTGGAACGTTAAATTAAGCGATAAATATAATAGAACTCTTTCTCTCTCTCTCTCTCTCTCTCTCTCTCTCTCTCTCTCTTATAATCAGTTTCATTTCTTTTTATATATTTGATAAAATGTAAAAGTTAAAATATAATTCCCATTTTTCGAAAATGTGATTTTAAAAATGTTTTTGGAAATAAGCTGTTTGCTGATAATCATCATGTATGCGCGGCTTAAAAGCGCGATGAATTATTCTACAAATTCATAAAACGCTTGACGAAAATTTCGAGATTTGCCGAAATTTTTGTGATTTAAAAAGTCGGCTTTATATTATTCATAAAATTTTATTTATGACTTTATATATTATTTAAAATTACAAACTCGCCTTTGAATTTTTTCCTGATTTAAAATTTTCCGCTTAGCGCTCTTACAAAAGTCTCAAAATTAGAAAACATTTAAGCATTGCAGTTGTTACTGCGTGGAATGGCCGGCAGCGAAATGTAAAATAGTATAAGAGAAGAAGAGAGAATAGAACAACATGATTAAACAATTCACTGACAATGGTTCGCGTTATCCGTATCAGATTTCTAATGCGAATTACTATTGCGAGGAGTTAATCATAGAGCTTGTACACTACCACATATTTGTCTTAGTGTGAAAACTTAGTCTATTAAAGATTATAATCATAATATAAAAAAGAAATTTAAAAAATTTAGTTAAAAAATTAGCGAAATTAATATTATTCTGCAAAGAGATTTTAATTCAACACATGCACGTATTAAAATATTATTAAACAATTAATTATTTAAAATTGGCTTCGTCATATTTTCCTGATTGACATTTAATGGACGTTATTACTAAATTAATGTGCAAAATGATTATTGACATTAAAAGTCAATAGAATTGTAATGATTTAGAGATATTTAAGCGTTACGTAAATAAGTATGTCATATATATATATATAATTTTATTATTACGCCAATTATAATATTCTCATTGCATAATATTGCAAAATCTTTTGCACGAAATATTTTCAATTTATTGTTTTATTGCGATATATTTGATTTATTTATTAGATTAAATTGTAAATATTTCGTAGAAGTGATACTATAATATAAATTGGAATAACATTATGTTATAAATAAATAATTTTTTCAGAATATATCTTTTCGCGAGAAAATTTATTATTTTATGACGTATTAAAAAGTTGCATTGTCTCGTGTCACAAAAAGACAAATACTTACAAATACCGCACATAATGTTAGTATAATCTTCCAATTTATTATTCCAATGAAGTAAATTAATCGTCTGAAATTTTTAATCCGATTCAAAGAGTTTATGCATTTTTTTAACGAGAGACAAGATGGCATTTGCGATTCTGCGAACATTAAACTCACGTACACGTGACGCGCGAATATAACGGTTGTAATACTCGTTATCGCGAATTCTGTGGTAACTTGCTCAAATAAAGGATCGTATTCGATGCACCGACATCCATTGGACCCTTTGTTTGTTCGCGTGTTACGGTTATGCTCAATCATTTCTTTGTCCCTTCGCGGTCTACGCTTTCAACGAGCATTGGCGGGGAATACAATTGGCGTTGCCGCGAGTAGATATCGATGCAATTTGGGTGACTTACGTTCGAAATCGAATTTACTCGCGGGCCAAAATTTGACAATGTGATCTATTGAGTATCTACTGTGATAATTTGCTGGCATAATGTAGAATACAAATATGCAATTTCTATTAATTGATACGAAACAGGAAGGTTAATGATGACGATGAAATTCAATTTCAGTTACTCGAATTAGTCTATTAAAATTCTACGGATTTCACATTCAATTTAATAGCGATTTGTTCAGATAATAATCGATTCTGTAAACTATATATATTTCTATTCGTCTATCTTTATTTGTAGATACTAATTAGATGGTATGTGTAATTAAAATTATAGAGCACATGTAACACAAAGTTACGACGGTTACGCATAATAAGTATTCGAAAGATGTCACAAATCGTTACCACAATCTCGCTTTTAAATTAGAGACGAGACGAGATTTGAACGATAAGTTCAAAAGATTTCATCTTTCCTTCGTCTTCTTAGAAAAGCGATTTAACGATACACTTAAATTAAATGTCTGTTAATAAATGAATAGAAAAAGAATGAGCTAATAAACTGTAATGTAATGTAAATTTTATTATTCTAACATGCAAAACTTTGTTTAATATAATGAATATATAACGCAGTTTTTACGATATTAAACAATGGATATCCTACAGATAATTTAACGATCTAGTTTGAAACTATTTTGTTTAATCGCGAAATTTTTCAACTTATTAGATATTTTTGTAGTTAAGAAATTAAATATTTTTTTTTTAATTTAAAGCATTAATAATTAATATTGTTAATAATAGACGTTGTAGGATCGATTCGGAATTACTTGAATGTACCTCGTTCCAGTCAAAGATTAAGAGCAGGAATTTCGAACTTGTTGTTCCTTGTACTCCATCGTAATTCGATTCCGACACGGCATTAAACAAAGCACTTAATTACATCACATCCCTCATAGCACACCCACGCAGTTGGACCGTCAACCACGTCGGGGGGGTGGGTGGGGGAGGGGGGGGGAGCTCAAGAAGGCGCGCGCATCGTTAGTTTCGTCCATGAAATATTCATTCGCGCTACCGACAAATATCGAGGGCGACTTTTCATTCTACGGAGGGGGCCGTAATTTTTGACTGGCCGATGAATTATGTCCAGCGGTCTAATGAGCCACGCATAATGGAATAACTGATCTACCATGTTTTTTTTTTCCTCCGACCTTTCGGATTTGTTTTTTCTTTTTTTTTTTTTTTTTTTTTTTTACACAGCCCTTGGCCACGATTTGCTTCGTTGCTAACTAATGAACAAATCCTTCTGGGCGTTCTCTCCGCGTGTCCTCCATCACATGTTACGCGCATGACAGCTCGCAAAATTCTATTCCCTTCAGTTACTTACTCGAATGTCACTTGGGATTAACTGATGTAATCTTACTAAAATAAGCGCATCGAGAGATTCGATTATTTTTTAATCTTGTAAGAAGTTAAAATTTAATAAGATATTACATATTTATAATTATATTGAGAGACATACAGTAAACCTTATTTGATTCGTTTGTCTGCGTATTAAATTATATTAGCATATAAATATTATATATAATTAAAGAAACGTGATCATTTTCTTTTGTGGTGCTTGTGAATCGGAAGAGATGAAATATCTTTGAAGCGAACATAAATGAATTGAAAAGTTATCCGAATCGATAAACCGTTATTTATTTATTTTTTTTTTTTTTTTCCTCAAACGCGCAACTTTTTCTCGATATGAATCACGCGCACAGATTGCCGTCGATCCGGCACAAGCACAGCAGGGTGTAAAGTCAGCAACAGGAACAAAAAGAAATTGTGCCCGGGTAGGTATAATTCGAGTATTGCGGAGCATACACTCGACATCGGGCATCTCATATAACGGGCATTTGCGGAGGAGACGAGGCGAGAGCATTCGAAACCGCAGAGCGCGAGGGGGACCGAGATGAGATGGTAGTGGAACGATTTCCATGGCATCGTCATCGACTCGCAGGCTCCGAGAAAAATCGACTAATTCGAGCGGTCGAGGAGCGCGAGGTTTACGGCGTATCTCGTTCCGGCACCGAATAAAAGAACTGTGAGCGATACAGAGAAAAAAGTCGGAGCAGCATCGAGCGAGTGAACAAGAGAAAGGGACAGAGAGAGAGAGAGAGAGAGAGAGAGAGAGAGAGAGAGAGAGAGAGAGAGAGAGACCGAGTCTGAGTCTGATCTCGCCTCCGGTAATTCTCAGCTTCCTATCTCCGTCCTTCTTATTTCTCAGGCGGCTCCCATCCTGTTCCCATCTTTCTCTTTCGTTAACGATCTGAAATCAAGACTGGCTATTAAAGATTCTCCTCCTTTTTTCGATTATTATAACGCGACACGCCAGTACGTCGTATAAGCTAAATGCCATTATTTCCCATTTCCTTTTTTCGTCTTATAGCCAGTTTTTTGTTCCGGTGAGGGAAAAGCAATCTTCGTAGATTATGCACGAGGGAAAGCGCGAACGTCGTCTCTGAAGGATGTCGTGGAAGGATTAGACTTGTTGGATGCGAGTGCTCAACACGTCTATCCAATTATCCTTCTAGACTTATGGGATGAAATAAACAGATTAACACAGATACAGTACGTTTATGTTTACAGTTTGTGAGACTCGATAGTTTCAAGCGCCATATAATTAAAACCGGTCTAAGAAAAGGTCTTCGTATCCTTTTTTTTTTTTTTTTTTTTCACAGCAAAGAGAGCGAATAACTTTTTTATATCTATTTTACAAACTCCAATTCATGTAATATTAAAGTCTCATCTCTTTCAAATATATTTTATATCTTGAATGCTGAAAAAATATTCCAGAAAAGTTGAGAAAGATACAGCATATATAATGCACATAGGTTACACACATGCTCTGCGCTTTAAACCGTATGTTTGCTCGAAGCCACGTTTTTAAACGATAATTTATGAGCGTAATAAAATTATAATTTTGTAATATAGCAGGAAACATTTTAATAGATAACACATATATAATGATTAATATAAAAAAAAATGTTATATCCTGATATTTTAAAAATTGTAACTTTGTCCTGGCTGTTAATTAATTAACCATGTGTTTTTACATAGTTTACACAAGAGAGTTTATGTAGATGTAACAATATTGATTTTTATTTACGCTATTAATCTAGCTTATAAAACAGCTTAATGGATAAGAACATTCTTAAACATTAACATTATATCCACAAACATTAATTTTATCGTTTAAAATATCATAAAAACATTAAATGACATTATATTTACCTTATTTATTTATTCTGATAATTACTACCACGATTTCAAAAAGATACATAGATAAATTAAATTAATTATTTAATAATTCTAATTAATCAATTTCTAATTTAAAAGATATATGTATATGTTTTTAAACACTTATATGGAATGTAAGATAAATGTTTTAATGTTTCTTTGAATGTCTCTTTGAATTTGTCATACAAATTACGAGAAAAAAAAGCATTCGTAAAGAAACAATGATAAATTGATAAATTGTTTGTGCAATATGCGAGGCGCAAGAGATAAGGCAATAAAGGACTAAAAAAAACAGGAATAGAAAGTTCAAGCGACTTACAAAAGACAATAGTCTTACTGATAATATTACTGATCCCACTCGGAACTTAAAGTCTCGTCATGGTTAAATCCGATTATTCGTGCTTCCTCCTTTTGAGGTACGATCCTAAAGAGCCAAGTTACGGCCTCGCTGATCCATAGGATTTTCGTTACGCTTCGCGAAAAGTCAACTACTCTAGCGGATGAAATTTGCAATGTCTAGGATATCGTCTATGGAGAAACATTGACTTTTCTAATTAAATACATAGTAATTATTTCTCTCTTTTTCTCTTTGTCTATATAATAATCACTACAAAGCCTTTAATGGCTTAAATATTTGTAAGCTACGAGAAAGAATACAATGCACGCGATCTAATTAAATTTTTATTAATTGTAAGTAAAACATTATTTTATATTACAACGCACGAGGATTGCGGTTTGTTTGTCGCTTAATAAATTCCATAACAATATAATTACTAATAATTTTATTTTTATGAAACCGATGACAATAATAATAATTCCTAATAATTATGTTTTTACAAAAAAAAAAAAAAAAAAAAAAAATAACGAAACTAATATTTTACCTACACTATTCCTGACGCTGGATATTTTGTCATTTTTTTCGCGCGAGATCATGCTCCACGATCATTATACGAATCTACAAAGCCACTCGTCGAGACCAAATCCAATTATTTGTTCCAGCCGATGGAGCCTTTTTTAAGGATCACCGATCGAGACGCGATCGGACGATCTTGTTCTCTGTAGCTCGTTTCTTTTTCTTTCTCATTCCGCTCTCTTCTCTTCCTTCCTCCTCACGTCCTTTCTCTCCGCGCGACGACAAACGACTTCGTGCCCGAAGCCAAACTCGATTACTCCTTGCTAGGTTGGTTCCTTGAGGTATCCGTCCCGGGAGACTCATTACGAGGCGACTTCGAGTTCTGAATAACTCGAGTGAGAAATTTTACTGTCTTCGCGCTTTCGTCAACAGGGAGATATCGAGACCGATAATCCATCGCGAGCCTAAACCATATTAATTAAATAGCCCGAAATCTCTCGTAACCATATGTCGTCTTTAATCGCTCGAAGCGTCCTTCATTTGTAATTCAATGTTTCGTTGGATTATTCGCGTTACTTTAGCTCGTAATGAGCCGCGGTACAGTTTTAATGCGCAATTCGAATTTATAATTTAATTTGTAATTTAATTCGCGTCTTAGTTTGTCTTCATTGGAGTTAGCCTGGTGTTTCCGGAGCGCCGGCGTCGAACGAAACGGCATGCCGCTAATCGCATAATGCATTTTTAATGCACGATCGAACTGTATAATTTTGCTTCTAATTTTATTCGTGATCGCTCCACTTATATATTCTTATTACCTCTGGTTTCTTTTGAATTGAATATAATACATATATGCGTTTACTCTGAAATTATAGCGCATGTATTATTTACTCTTGTGTTGTTCGGTATGTGAATATAATATTTTAATTGAATACGTGTAATATATGTGTAAGAATGCTGACTGCATTCATTATTATACCAGCAGAATACTCTTCTTTTAATCTTTCTTTCAAGAAACTGAACTTTCACAGTTTGAACGAAAGAGCTTATCTATATATGCGTATTGCCATTTAAAACTTTTCTTTAGTCAGAAAAATTTTTAAATGCGATGAGAGAGAGAAAACTTTATTTCCAATCAATGCAGCATGCTATTTCTGCACAGGATGCTTTTGATATTATTTTGCTTGAATGAGGTATTCTATATAACTAATCGACGACTAGTGAAATGCAGTCAAAACAAAATCATCGTCGAATTCAACGGGAAATAAAATCAAAAGCAGCGTGCACCCGCGAGAATTGAATTCGGGTTATTCCATGATGTCTCGCCGAAAGGCCATAATTCTGCCTATCGATCTTTAATAAAAAGCGTCGAGCGCAGATGGAAGGGGCACGAGAGGGGTGCAACGAGAGAGAAAGAGAGATGGAGAGAAGGGGAAGAGATAGGACATAGATATTAGCCGGATGTCATGGAATTGTTGGGAATCACGCACGCTCGCACTCTATAAAATATCGCTGCAAATTGGAACTGGCACACAATGAGGTATGGTTTAACAATGCATTTGATTTGAATCGAAACGTCATGAAAATAATCACATCGCAGTGAGACCACTCGAATTAATGGTCGGTATCTCTCCGGCACGTCTTTCTCTTTCTCTCTCTCTCTCTCTCTCTCTCTCTCTCTGTTTTTCTCTCTCTTTTTCTCTTTCTTTCCAAGTCCTTGTTATCACTGTCGTATTCGACGACAACGACGAATTTATCGGAACTCACTCGGAATACGTAGAACGAAGTGCAACGAAGTGGCTCCACGCATGCCTTGGTTGCTTTGTTCCGCAAAGGCAAACACTGAGAAGATGAAGTGTTCATCACCGGGACGATTTATTTTACGCGCCGCCGCGGAAAATGACTGACGCGCGCGGATCCACGGATTCCGATCTTTCCATTCTTTCAGATTTCGCGCGAATCATTGGAACGGAATATATTCGGGCACTTTCAGTATGTGTATGTGTATATGTGTATATGTGTCATGTTTTTTCTATGCAGTACGTATCTACGAATTGAGTTTGCATAGCCGGAAATTATTGTACCATTTTTATCCTTTGATTTAACTGAACATTGAAAAAGTGAATAAAATGCAAAATATGAATATTTTTACAATATTAATATCAATATTAATATTACAATATTAATATAATTAATATTAATATAATATTATATTATAATAATATTATATTATTGAAATATTATAACATTATAATATTATGTGAGATAATATAATGGCAGCATACAATCAATATATGTTTAAATTAATTATTTAAAAATTATTTTTATTTTATTTTTCTGAGTTCTTTAAAAAATATAAAAATTTAACAATTAATTTTAAAATTATTACAAAAAAGTGAAGAAATAACATGTTTATCAAAAAGAATGTGAAAATATACGTGTTGTTTCTCGATAAAAATATATAAAAAAATATATGTAATATATACTAAAATATATGTATTATATAATGTAAAATGTTACATTTCAATTTTAATAAATATTACTTATTATATCTATACAATAAAAATTACTTAACTATAAAATACTGAATAACAAAATACATACTTATTATTCTAAATTTAAAAAGAATTAATTTAGGAGAACGTATTAAATATGGTGTAAAATAAATTTTTATGTAAAAATAAATTTTTAATTACACTTGATATATTTTTATCAATGAAATATACTATAAAAATAATAATATTTTTAAAACATTAAGCTCAGCTAAAAGGTAATCATTATTTCTGGAATATAAATGTGATCGCATTTTTATGCAAATTTGAAATAATGCATTTAAATTATTCTTTTCAGAAAAGTTGATTTTAAATTATGTAAGAGTTTGCAATTATTATATCAGATTTTTAGGAGCATATTCCTTACATAAAATGCAACCTTACTGTATACCACTTGTATAATCGCATACAGAGTGTCTCAATTTCATTATCTTTTTTTTTTTTTTTTTTTTTTTTTAATGATAAGTTCTTTGATAAATTTGTAATACTTCCTACTAGCAAAAAAATGAAGTTGATGGAAGCCCGTCATTAATCTTAACTTTTTAATTTTCCATGTTAAATATCTTAGCAATTAAACTTCAAATTAAATTTCTTGGCAATTAACACGTAAACGAGTTTTTGTCGTCCATTTACGTTCTTAAAGCTTATGATCATTTTATTTTGAATGCTAAATGTGTCCTTAATAGGCCATCCATCAAATTGTCGTTAGGAAAAATTCGATTGTTTGCCAAGAAATTTGTTATTAAAAGAATGTAAAAGACATCGGGTCAAAATCTTATATAATAGTGAAAATAATAGTAATAATATTAATAGTATATTATAATCATATAAAATCATGAGTCAATAACGAAGCTCAAATATTAACAAGAATATGTACAACGATAATCTTATATTATCATTACTAACATATTTTTATAGATATTGTTGCTCGAAAATCTATAGCGTTAATAATCGTAATAAAATGTCTATGGGATACATCAAAGACGTTTTTCTGGTTTTGAAAAAATTAAGTTTTTGTCGATAATTTTGTTATTACCGGATAATATTGATATTTAAGACAAAAATTTTTTCTTAGACTTCCTTGTACTAGTCAGATAAATTTTTCTTGTTAAGTGCAGTGTATATCGACAAAGGATCGTTTATTAAACAATAGCGGTCAATCTTTGACAATAGTAGATATTTGGCAGATCTACACACATTAACATACGCTTCGGACTAAAGGTCCTAAGAAGATTAGGAGTTTGAAGGATTAATTGAAAGGATTAAGAGCTTGATGTTGGACGTTATTTTAAAGCAGCAACGTACTTACTATATTCTCAGTTAAATGCAATTTTGCGCTCTTATGCCGATCGGAATAATATTTCAATATTCCGACTATGTAATTTTTATTTTGCCTCTCATAAAAAGATCTCTGTACACAGTAAATCTCTGTGTAATTAATAGCAGATAAATAAATGCTAATAATCAATATTATCTGAAATTATTAGTTAATGTTTCTGTCACATAGATCCATGTATGTTTAATTGTAAATATTTTAAATTAAATAAATTTGCAGATTGAAATATTTACAATACACATAATTTAGATATTTTTTAAACCAAGAGATAATATTTATTATTTAAAAATGAGAAATAATATTTTATGAATAATTTTGAATAATTGCGTTTTATAATTTGTTAGTCAAAAAGAATATATACAATATTTTATTTTATAAACGTATTAATACATATTTTGTTATATTACATTATATATGTAAAAATCGCGAATTATTATTATTCTTATTACAGATTAATCTTAGTGTGCATAATAATATAATTGAACTCGTTAATCGAGAAATACTTAATATATTTTTTTATATATATACTTCTATTATATAATATTATATAATATGTAATATATAAGAATTTTACAAGGTTTTTATTTAGAAAGAAACAGAGTTCTATTAAATTAAGTTCTGCAGGAAACATATTAGTTGTCTAACTATATATATATACGTAACAAATAATACCGTTGTGATAAACAAGTTAATATAAGCTAATTAAAAAATTTGTTTTAATTGTAAAATTATTTTTATTCTTCTGTATAAAACTTACATTTTACAATCTAAGTGAGTGTATCATTCTCAATATTTTTATTACACATTCTCTCTCATATTATTTTCGCCAGAAACTTGGTTGTAACCAAATTAAGTTTTTACATGTAACATAAATGTGCGACATACCACTTTTGAAGGCAGTTTCTGTGCTACCTAACAAGAAAATTAATCCTGACACTTTTGCAATCTCCGGCGCGGCGTACGCCGAATTAGTCGGGATCGGGGACGAGGTTCGTGAATTATTTAAAAAGTCGATAATATCAAGAGAGGGACGCAGGCAGGTTTCGCATTCGAGACGGGACTTTGCGTGTTTTTCTCCTGGCGTATGTACGCAAACGTTTCATGTCGTTCGTAAAACATGAGTGAGCGTACGCTCGCGTGCCGTGAAAAAAAAAGGGAGGAAGAAGAAAATGACAAATTCTTTTTTTTAACGACCCATACTTTCATTAGACCGCTACCTACCTTTTCTTTCTCCCTTTTCTTCCCCTCCCCCCCCCCTCTCTCTCTCTCTCTCTCTCTCTCGCAACAGCCTGGTTAGGTTTTTATTGGCAACGAGCCATGAATATAAAATTACGTCGATGGGGTACATTTAGCTCTTTGCCAGGCTCCGCTAATTTACCTCATGACAAAGTTCAACTTCTGCCAAGCACTCTCGATGCGCGGGTGTTCATTCCGTTTGTCTCGCCGCACCCTTTAGATGGCCTCTTACTAAATTTTAGACATTCCGTCGGAGAATAAATTTCGCAGTTGCAAAGCACGAGATATGTAAGTGTCTCCAGACAGATAACATTTACGTGACTAATTGAGCGAAACTATTAAAAATTTTAATTAATTATGAAATATATATAATAGCAATGTCTTTCTCGTTCTTTGTACGAATGGCTATATAAAAAAAACCGAAATTTAATAATTATCTACATTATATAATGTAATATGCATGTCATAATAAATTTAATAATTTTGGCACTCACATTTTTATTATTATCTCTTCGCGATGAATAATTTAATATATTTTTGATGTATTAAAATGACATAATATTTTTGCATACAACGAATGGAATGTGACAAATAGATATAGAAAATGATAAGTTATAAAATGTGTGAATAGATATAAGAATAGATATAGAATCCAGAGAAATGCATCCAAAACGTGTTAAAAAAAAAAAAGAAAAAAAAATATGTTTAGTCTCAATATCCAAGTTTATTATGTACATTCTTTTCTCCTGACATCAGCAGCTGTATCTATCTGGATTATTATTCCACGGTGTTTATGCAGGTCGTAACGTTTTATCTCTCATCACCTCGTTTGTTTTTTTTTTTCCAAGTTCTGACTCTTCCTTGTAACAGTTGCATCCAGTCGTCAAGTCTCACCGGTGTGATTATTATCATACCATTCTCTTTGTTAGAACTCCGAGGCCGGCGTCGCTCAAATAAATCAAGCAGCTCCCTTGCTCCTCAATCGTACCGCCAACTTTAGTTACTTTGTTTTTTCATATCTTTCGTACCTTTGATTATCTTTGATTATACGTATCAACTTGATACGAATTATTTTCAGATATTTGTTTTTAAATAAGTCATTTATTATTCCGACTATAAGTTTGCGTACAGAACTTTCTTGAAAAATTAATATTGAAAATTAGCGAATAATAAAGTATAGAATTACTAGTTGCATCTTATTTGCATTCCTATTATGTCTGTCACTTTTCGCGGTTGATTTTAAAAAAGTTGACGATGCGAAATTAATTATCTTGAAGAACGCGCGCGCGATATTAAAAGCGCTTCTGTGTCTTAAATATTCCCTCTTCTCGCGCGACCGACGCCAACGAAGAAAAGTTCATTACGCATTCGCGAATATATCTCGCATTGTGCCGAAACAATGGCCGAGGACGGTAACAAAGGATGAGCGCGAGAGGAAAAAGTCGGAAAGAGGAAGTCCGAACGCGTTGAAATATAATAATCCCGGGTCAGTTAGGATAACGCAACTTTGTAACAATTTACCTTTCCCCATGGCGCTCCTCGGTACAAAATAATGTCCACGATGGAGAATTTAAAGGTCGCGATAGAGTCGTGTCCGGCTATCGGCCATTCTCGTAAATATCGTCCCCAAGGAGCCACTGTTATAATAGATATAAATGCGAATTATATCGTTGGGAAAATATTTGCGCGTCGTCGCGTTACTGCAACTTCCAATGTAACCAATTTCAACATGAATTTGATTATGAGAAACGACGTCTTTCTCTCTCCCACAAGCGTGCCGTTCGCGAGTAATTATTTTATTTTGTAAATACGCCCTTTGCAAGTGATTAAACCACACTTTCTCCGTCTACATTGAATTGAACTGTTCCATAGTAATTGATCATTTTAGTTTGACAGGAAAATTAATCACGATTAATTCTTTAATGTTGGGAGTAATTAAAATATTTTTCGATTGTTGAAAATTTCTACATTCAACGAGAAGTTGAATTAATAAAAGTAAACCCCGCTAATGAATTATATGCTAATATGTGGATAATATCAAAAGTATATTTGTAAATATATGTTGAGTAATAATATTATTATACATGAATATTATATACACGCGACTAATTTTTTAACAGACTTGGTTCTTTTTAATTTTGTAATATGAAACGTGATTAATTTTTTAAACATCCTTCCAATTGGTAATATAATTTTTAAATCTGTATGTATTTCAAGTATGAGATTTGAATATTTATTTGATATTTCTTTTTAAAATTGAAAATTCATAAATGATTTGTTTGTTAAATAAAATAATAGATAGCAAAAGCAATCCCATGGTTGCAACAATTTAACGTATTACGGCACAAAAGATAAAAGTATTTAATTTTTCTAGATCACATTTTATGTAATACATAAATAAATAGTAAATTTAGTCGATAAATTTTTTTAAGTAACTCAATCGATCTCTTTGATCAAATGAGGAATTTTTAAGAAACATTTTGCGTAGCTTTTTCAACTTTTCCGCGTAATCTCCATAATCCGATATCCAGACGGTACTGATTCGCTCACCTACGCACACGCGTACATGCAGATGCACGCGTGTACATACGCCGTACGCTCAGTTTCCTTACAGGAGGAAGCTCCAAGCACACATCCGCTCGACGTATTCTCAGTCACGGTCCTGATTAGCCTAATAGAAAACACAAACACGGCCTTAATGTATACCATCGATATATCATCCGCACATCCGCACGTCTCTGAAATCTCGACGCCCGACTATGCTGCGGTGAAAAAAAAGAGAAAGAAAACGGAAATTGGGTTAATGTGAAATAATACGAATCTTTTTATGCGCGTTTTCGCATTTTCCTATGTGTATTATCGAAGAAAGAGGAGACTTTTTACAAAGGAAGAAAAATATTGGTACAAAAGATTTTCTTTTTCTCCTTTCAGAAGGCAGATATTTTCCCCTTCGTATAGAAACGTAAACAGTGTTGCTTATAAATCAAAATTACTAAGTGAAATGCTATAGAATAATAATGACCTAATTTTCTGGGCAACTTAATTTTTTTTTTTTCTCATTTACTTTCTCAATTAATTTTGCACGTGTCATGATTTTTGCAAAGCGAAAAGGGAATGCAAGTGAGATTAAGAGGGCAAAAACTGGAAAATGGCACATAGTGGCTGATTCACTTTGCGCGCATACGAGCTACAGAGTGGTATTCTCCGTCGAAAATTGAAGCAAGTTTTCTCTCTATCAAAATTTAATTGCGTGCCATTTTTTCCCAGAATTTTCAAAAATTTAGCGTTAGATATATTGCTAACACCGCAAGTTTTTTTCAAGTTTCCGTGAAAATAAGCATTTCATATTAACTTATATAAAATATCGTTTTCTGTCTAAATCTTTACATTTGTAAAGATTTAATAATTTTATCATATATTTTAAAAATAATTTTATTTTTGGCCAAAAAAGTATGTTTATCATAAAAAATTATTTCCATAATAATTTGTCGTAATCCTTCGTATTTTACCTAGTTATCACATAATCCAATTATAAATTTGCAGATATTCAACAGTTTTATAATAGCTAATAATAAGGAAAATCTTTTAAGCGAACAGAAATTTAGTTGCGAACATCTTGCAAATTATAGAAAAACAGAAAAAAGTTGTGCATTATGCATTTGTGTAATGAGTAGAGTAATTTTTGTTTAAAAAAAATATATATAATAAAGTGGGTATTTTCATTACATTTTGAGAATTACATGGATGTTTCTCTACATACATTAAAAACGAAAAAATTAATTTAACAAATATAATTATCGCACATTATCCGCGAGAAAGTTTTTTTTTCTTTATCTTAACTATCGATTACGATGAACGTATAGGCGGAAGATATTATTGCTTCCAGATATAGATTCGGTTCTAATACCGAGGAAGTTATGAAGCAAGTTGCATCGCAGTCGGATAGCTTTCGGCTATCTGCATTTCCTGCAATCTCTTGATCAGACAATAGCGTAACTAAAACTCTTTCGACAAGGTTTATAGATCCCATCCATTATTTTCCTTATGATATCAAATTATTAATTTCATATCTATTTCTATATTGGACAATACATTTTAAGACAATTTTACATCTGGTATGATAATTATTTTTTGTTAGTATTTTTAATATACAATATTTTAATATAATTTATTTAAACAAAAAAATAAAGGAGAGAGGGTTCTATTACATTACATTTTTTATTTAATAGTTTGAAACAACTATGTGATTTTCATTTCTGAGTCGTTCCTTAATAAACTCATTCCTGATCCTCCGTGCTTTGCATAGTCTATGACTAGAATAACTACTCTTCCGCAATCAGAACATATGTATATATTTGCGAAGTGATCGCGCAGACTTACATGCGCGACAACGCGGAACCTATCTTTCTCTCTTTCTCTCTCTCTCTCTTTCTCTTTTACAAAACTCCGAATGTGTAACCGCGAAAATTTACAACGGCTCGCCCGGAAAATCCCTGCGATTGCGGCGCGCCTTAAATTTCGCGGACAAGGTAGCCAGGATATTCCAGTCCTTGGATAGAATTCGACGACGTGTTTTCCAGCACTCTTCGAAAATTGCACAGCGTAGGTATTTTACATCGGGCATGGTTCGCGATGTAACCGGAGCCAATTCTATCGCCGCGGCGCCGACTTTCGCAATTTATGCCGAATTTATTATATTCCCGAACGTGTTTGTCCGTTTCACGAAGAGAGGCGTCTGTCTGATCGATACACATGGATCTTCTCGAATCGCGATACATCTCGCGATAAATCGCGTAACAAACGTGTAAGTACTTGTGCGCTTGTCGCACGGAAAACCCGGCGCTGAAAACTTCGACCGGGAAACTGCGCGCGCGCGCGCGCGTCTCGTCGCGCCGGCGGAAATTCGTAAATTTCATAAGAGTTTTATGAGGGCGAAAATTTCGCGTGCAAAGTACGGCTGTGCGGTAAACGCGGTTCTGCGTTGTAACCAAGCTTTATCTGTAGGCGGCCGCGCGTCGCGAAAATCCGCGAAAAGCTCTCTGGTTGACTTTAATGAGTACAAAGGATGACGGTTTTGCTGGCCCAACAAAACGAGGCGTTTTTGCCAGACTTTTTTACATGAACTCATAAGGCTAAGAATTTAACGATATTACAAGCTATCCGTGTCTCTTTACATGTTTGTTTTTATTTTTGTTGTAATCACGTGGCTTTAAAAAAGAACTAAACGTAAAATTTGCAAAACGAGGTCAAACTTTCGTACCAAATTGATTATTAAACAAATGTTGATATACCAGTAATATCTATAAATGTGTGTTCCTATGTTTTTTTTTTTATTACTTGACATTTTTTAAGAAAAATTGACTGAATAGAAATTATTTTAATTTTGTGAAAAAAAAAAAAAAAAAAAAAAAAATGTAAGAATTCTTAAGATGCTGTGATGAACACTTTATGTGCGTCGACAAAATTGAAAGTTTGGTAGATAAATGCGTGTCACGTGACCCTAATACATTTTCTTATCATATTTTCATAGCGTACCATACCTTCGCAATCTTCTCGGCTTTTCAATCATCATATTAAACCTCAAGGCGCCAATCTCCAATTGCGAACATTGTTTTTCATATCACTGTTACGTACAATTATTGAAATATATTTTTTAAATATTTTTTCAAAAAAAAAAAAAAAAATCTAATATGCCATTAAAAATATACATAATGAATGTTCAATTATTGTCTCAATAACTGAACTTAAAAACAAAATATTTTAAAGATACTTTTCTCTCGCCGATTTGTATGCTTTAAGAAGTTTTGAGAAATAAGGAAAGATATTAAAGCCGACATGTGTGTGTGTGTGTTGTGTGTGTGAAATGAAGAACGCGCCGCTCCAGCTTCAGAAACAGCGGTTTCTTTATCTCTAACGAATGTTGTCGCGACCTTTGAGAGCTTATGTCAGACACGAAGAACTCGCCGCGTTTCCTCGCTTGTCTCTTTGCACTCTTAGATTAATAAAGACGCGTACACAAGTCGCGCAGGAAATGAAACTACGCAAAAGTGGCGGAGATAGCTTGCCTACAGGATTTCTCATTGTTTTTAGGAGACCTGCGGGAAAGGTTGAGATATTATTATGACGTGTACACGATGAACGGCAGCTTCTTTATTAAAATTTAATAAATAATGCCGCTGCCGGAGAGGAACGAGGGCTATTAGGATAAGTTTTTAAGCCACTTGTCCCCGTAACCGATAAATCATCCCTTGTGCTATTTATGCTAAGAACCGGCAGAAAATGGTAAATGATGAAGATGGATCAAGATTGCTATTGTGCGTGTCACACGCCCCGTTTCTTTGTCGCGTTGTTGTAAACAGGATTTTATTGGGAAGTCGCGCCCGGTTTATTCTTACTTCTTGCTTTAATGCTCCAAAGAGTTACGTGGGAGACAAATGGTTGCAGGCATGGACGTGTCGTAAAGTATATCATGACATGGGATAAGTCGAGTATCATTTCTCAAGCCAATTCTATATTCGTGTATCCAATAAAATTACATGAGTTGAGATTAATGATAGCGATAGATAGTAATATTTTTCAAATTTGGTAACTCTTGGTAGACAGCATGTAGACTGATATCCGTGTTTTTATTATTAATATATTAGCAAACAGCGCGCGTTTTTTTATATGGCCATAATTTTTTCAATTTATTAAATAAAGAAAGAAAGAAAAAAAATTATATATTTAAAGTTACTTTATCGATAATCTATATATTTATTTTAATTACTTTATTTTTTTTTTATTTTATATGTAAATTTATACACATGTATTTTTTTCTTATTCTTTTGTATAGTATAAAAAGCTAAATTATTTTTACATTCAGTTATATAAAAGTATATTGTATATTAAAATAGAGAGAATTGATAAAAAGATTATGTATAATAATTTTTATTTTTTGTATAGTTATTAAAAATACCGCGCATATATATATATATATATATATATATACAACAGCGAATACTTTTATATGGAATCTAAAATAAAAATAATAAAACATATATAATAGATAGTAAATAAAAGTAATAAGAATAACAGAATCAATTTTCAATAAAAAAAAAAAAAAAAAAAAAAAAACTAAAATGCTCTACATATTTAAATTAATATTTTACATTTTATCAACAATCCATCTATATGAAAAAAAGAATAAATTACAAACAGATGCATATATTTTTAGGTACGCAAACAATATTTTTGTCATGCAAGAAGCATTATTAAAAAAAGGACACTTGTTTAAAATGCCTAAAAGGCTTTACTATTGAATTATAACTTGAATTATATCGTTCTTACTTGTTGTCCTTTTAATTTAACCGCTGACATGTCGACGTTACTTTGTTAGGGGAAGAATTAATCCGAATCGGCCAAACCCTCCGCCTTTTTCTCGAGGACGCCGCAACGCAAATGGAAAATACGGCTAAGGTCGTACCGCATTATAATTCAATCTCCACGGTTTCCCGCCTCGCGGCAATAAATATTCGCGCTCGGCGAAAACTCGTGTTAACGCGGATAAGTAAATCAGCGTCGCGGCGCGCTGGAGCGCGCACACGTGGACCCAGACCCGTCATCGCCGTCGTTGTTGGATTATTCGCGAATTGCAATTGTTCCTCGATATTTCGTGCCTCTTCCCCATTACATTTCCCCGAGGATGGAATCGAGTTGGTGCCGTTTATCCGCCGATAGTTAATTTATATCGAACAATTGACAGCCGCTAATACGCTGTATCTATCTCGCGATCCTGATTGTTAGCATCATTGTTCGTTTAATTGTCAAATACGCGATTCATTCTATAATAATAAATGTCAATTTATTTCGTACGCACGCGTGCACGTTGTCAGATAATTTTTCGTTACCGTTCATTAATCGCCAAAACGATTTATTTATTATACTCAGCTAATTTATATTGATTGTTTTACATGTGTGCCGGAAACGTTCGCAGTCGTAACACGTCGGAACGCGCATACGCATATTTAAAATTGACAGATTATATGCGCATTCTATGAATATCTATGTAACAACGATTGTGAGAGATAGGGATATTCATAATATTGACATTCACAATCGTATAAAACCGAAAATATTTTCAGTACAAAACAATGCAATTTAGCATTGCAACTTACAAAAAATATTGTTTATATAATATATAAAATAAAATGTGATATAAAAAATAAAATATTTTATATGTAGAAGATTGGCAATAAATTTGAGAAATACAAATTGCTTAAACAAATTTACTTTTGTGGTAACGCGCACAAAAGCTGGGAGAAATGAGAGAAAAGGAGAACGATGAAAAATTCAACTATCGCCGTCAAAAATTCCGATGCTGAGACTAAATAGAATAAAAGAGTGATATAATTTTGTCGAAATTATACGCGTTTCATAGCTGGTAAAAAGTAATCTATTCATTTATCTAGAAAAAAATTACTACAGAAATCTATAGAAAAATTTTCCATGGAAAAATCTTGTGATTCAAACAAGCGTAAAATTTTCTCCATTAATGTAAAAGCCTGAGCTACGACTGCAGCAGCTTTATTACCTACGTCGAATCTGGATACATTAATTACCGTTCGCTTTCAATTCGGATTACTTTTTGCTCTCAGTTTGGTCTCAGGAGAGCGGATGTAACACCGGCTACTATGAAGTCATTCATGCCAAGTGGAATGTAAACGACACGCAAAAAGAAAAAGGCGCATTCCTCAAGTGCAGACTGCATTCAGTCGATTCAATGAAATTAATGCGTTTGCGTGGCCAGTCGGCGACGTTCGACCATCTTTCGAGGAGAAATATACCATTCCGAAGAAGTGATGTGATATAAATCAGTGCTAAAGTATACAATGATATATCAGTATAGAATAAAAAGTCTCTCAGAACGCATTGATATCGCGCGAAAGGAGTTTTTATTAAAATTTCAACGTTTTTAAAATAAACATCAACTTTTTCCTGGAACAATTATTAACTGCAAAAATAAAAAAAATAACTCTTTTTGAACAAAACGCATTTTTCGTGTAATTTAAAAAATTGCACTAGAAACATTCTTTCTCTTTTAATATCTCTTATAAAATTAATTCAAGCTTATGTGCAACGCGAATAAAACAGAATTGTATTTTCCGTTAGAAAAAAAAAAAATATAATAAAAGATTTAATATTCCCGGAAGAATGCAAAAATTACACGCCTACTAGTTTATTCAGGTACCCCACCTGTACTTTTCGCATCGCCCAACTTTCGGAAACCACTGTGCGACTTTGCTGGAAATTTCAATCGCGAATTTATTTTCCCGAGAAAAGTTATCCAGCATATATGCAACATCGATAGATTATGCCCGTATGCACAAGGGACATACAATAGAGTCTGTGCGCCAAATCTTTTCGATCGTTCACACGGAATTTCTACTCGACGATCGCGGTGATCCTGGATTATGGAGCGAACGCGGACAATCGCGAGCGAAAACTTCGGCAATTCTCCGGCTAGAATTTTTGGCACGCGCGACACAAATATACGGGGTGTATCAGTTAACACTTGGATATAGCGCAACTTGGCACATAATGCGTCTCCAATCATGGACTAAAATTACTATTGTCTCGTGAGTAGAAAAAAATGTATATAGGTACTGTGATTTAAAAAATAAAATTGTAATATAAGAGAATAAAATAATATAATAATATAATATAAATATACGTTGTGCAAATAAAATAACGATAAATTAAAATAATATATAAGAATACATTTTCAATTATTATTATTTTTATGCTTAGTTTAAATGAAATATTTGTGAACATTTTTAATCCACATGGAAAACCAGACGATAGAGAAACAATATATTATATCAGAGAGAAAAATCAAGAAATGTAAAATTGGAAAAACTTTTTTATGTCGCTGATCAGGATTTAGGACTCTTCTCTAAATACCAATAATTGAAAATTTATTATAATAATAAACTGAGGTAACTAATAAAAATGCAACATACTATATAAAATTAAACAATGTTAATATTAATTGTATAATATTTTAAAAGAGAACTAAAAGCTGAAAATGTACAATGCACAATAATTGTAATCTCAATATTTAATGGAACGTTTTAAGATATATTATGACAAAGCAAAAAGAACGATCTTTATGCAAAGACGTGATTGCAAAATGGGACACCCTGTATACATGTATGTCGCACCAAACAGAGAGCCGAAAAGTAGCGCGAGAAAATCGAAGGGAATGATACGTAAGGAAACGGAAGGGGCTCCGCCGGAAGTGGATGAATTGGCTCAAAGGCGATATGGTCTGAAAGCCTCAAAGAGGAGGATCCGGCACTCAGGGCGACATAGATTATTCATGTAATTCTGCACTCACTTTGCCTCGCGATCGATCAGTCACGGAACGATGCTCATCTGAATAATGAAATTCGAGGATTCCTTGCGCCGATGACGCGACGAGGCCCGCTGAGATTTTCGAGTTCTCGAAACGCGAACGAATCCGCTCACGAATATCCGAATCGAAATCCCGGAGATCTGAAATTTAAAGATCCCGAGAAAAGATTGTATGCTCCCGATTGTAAATTAATTTCGACGAAAGCATCAGATTGAAAGTACGAATGAAAGAATGCATCCTGCAACTATTTTTAACCGCGATTAATTTTTATATTTATAAAAACTATTTTGATCAGGTAGGCTTGAAGAGCTGAAGGTGAATATAAAGCGAATAAAAAAAAAAAATATGTATGTTGATAATTTTTAGGTACAATCTAATAAGTAGCTTTATTACTTAATTAAAACAGACATTAGAAATAAAACAATTAGCAGTCAGTACAAATTTTTCGCAAAAGAAATTAAATATTAGGCAAAAAATTACGTGTGTAAAAACGTGCGGACGTTTCGACTCATTTTTAAGTCGTCTTCAGCGCAATGAATTATAATATGGTGAATAAAAAACGCAGCAATGTTCGCAAACAAGAATAAAACTAACAAAGTGTGTATACATTTTACTGAAAAATTATCAACATATATATATATATATATATATATATATATTTTTTTTTTTTTTTTTATTTGCTTTATATTCATCTTCAGCTCTTCAAGCCTACTCGATCAAAAATGTTTTTATAATTTATAGAGAGCTTAATTATTATATTTTTTATTATTTATTATCGTCTAAAATGTGAAATTCTTTATATCGTTAAATTACTTTCTTTTTTTATATTAATCTTATCTCTAGAAAATTATTAAACAGGATGCTACTGCATATAGAGTTCTAATGTATAATGTATGTTCTCTCCGTAATTTTGAAAATATTGCAAAATGTAATACTAAAATGTAATACAATCTTTGTATACAGATTGTGAATGATTAAAGTTATTTACCGCATTAGTAAAATAAAATACAAACTTTAGATCGCACTTGGATCGTTTCAATATGGTAAATGTGTACTCTGGTAAATGAATAATTTATTAAAAGCATATACATATACAGTAACAATTAATATGAAATTAAATCAGTTACAGATCGTTTTCATTAAAACAGAGTTAAATCAAATAATAATTTTCTCATAAACTGCATCTATATAAATTGCTCCTTAATTATCTTTTAAATTTATAGCCGCTGGATGAAGCGCGTTTCCACTTGATATTAATATACAACTAGGATGAGAATAGGGAGAAAGGGAAAGTCTACTTTAATACCGCGAGAGCCTCACTTTTCTCGAAGCACGATGGCGAAAGTTTGACCTTCTTCACAATTTTAGCAATATTAAATGAAAAATGATATAGTAAGGCCGCAAGACACAAAATACACGGTACCATATTATTTCGCCAATGGGACAGCTTCATCCGTATATATATTCCGCGCTTGTACCCATCCTCGTTGTCCTCTGCAGTCTAAATTAAGTTTACCGTACTTTGATGTTGTACCTTAACAAGGTTCCAGGGCGCCGCTTTTGTTGCTAGTGTCTGCACGATCGCATTCCACGGCAGCTTACGTCGTTTGAAAAACTTTTCCTTGAATCGTTCCAGCTGACAAAGGGAATTGTGTAGGGCGCGGAACGAGAAAAATCGACGTGTGCGATTGATCGACCTATAATCAGTCGTGTCCGATATATGATTTCCGTCGTGGCGGAAGAATGCCGGTGGGATCAATCGTTCTCGCTCGAGATGAAACGTAAAGGTATGCGAGAATGAATTGTTGGATGTTTCGCAAGTTTTGCATCGCGCCGCAATTTAATCTCTTTCCAGTTTTATCTGTAAACGCGGTGAATTTTTCGAGTTTACATCGATGCTCTCGGCATCGAATTGCAAAACAGGAGCTTTAATGAGTCATCTATCCAACCTGTCGAAACCTGTTGTTTCAGCGTGCTAATTCAGGCATCGTAAATGAACTTTAATATCCTATAAACCGAAAACAAAGTGGTTCATCAATATTGGCTGTACGTTCTTTTTTTTTTTTTCCATCATTTTTTACAACAACTTCTAAAATTAAATTTCTATCCGTCACTCTTAATAATATGTTTATTTTACATCATGCTTAAATGCGTCGTATAAAATCGAGTTATATAAAAAACACAGTTTATTGTATACCAGATTATAAAGCAGCTTTGTGGCAATATATATTTTTTTATTTGCATTTTACAAAACTAGCCTAATGAATTATAAGTAAGAATGTCGATCGATGATGAATTCGAATTGTTCGTTCTTATAGAAGAGATTCGTTGTTATTAAGGAATTCAGGATGAGGGAATGTAAGAGACTTAATGGATTGTAACCAATGATACATACGTGTATATGAACCGAACATTCTATTCGCGAGTGACTATGTCATCACAGCCACACATGATAAAGTAAAATACTGAGATTTCTCCCTAAGAACAGAATGATCTGTATACGTTCACGTTATTATAAATGTTAGATTTTTATTTAACGCAGCATTTTTATTTAATATTTATTTAACGCAGTTGTGTAGTCTCGTATATTATTACATATTATATTATAACATATTTAGCAACGTGAAACGTAAGAAACAATTTTAAATTATAGTATAATAACGGAATGGTATAATATAAACTGAATGTAAGTCAATAATCGGAAAAGAAAGGCGTGGAAATGGTTGAAAAATCTTATTTCTAACACGCGAAACATTACAGCGTCCCACTTTGATCGTATCCCTTCGGCATATTAAGTCCATGGTAGTTTCTCGTTTCACGGCGTAATAACCATTTGCCGGGTTCGTGGTCGTGGGCAACGCGCGTGATGTTTCACCGGGCCAAGATAGGAGGTAAGGTTTTTACAAGCCGACGGAGGCTCGCGATGAAATTCCTCCGGTTTGTCTGCGCTTTTGTAGCCTTCGAAGAACCGTAAAAAACCATCCCGGGACCGAAGTGCGATTTCTATTTGCGCCTGCAGCAAACTGCTGCAATGCTACCGCGAAACAGCTCGAGCCAGCTAACCGCGATATGCTGGGATGGAGTTTTTTTTTTTCTATGCACCAGATGGAGGAGTATATAGCGATGACAAGGCGACACCGATTACGGCAGAACTTTGCATAACGACGCCGATGCACGAACGCTACAGATGTCTAAAAAGTGTATAATACAGACAAAGGAAAAACAAGACACCTTTATCTAAGTTTTTAAACCATGTAAAGTCTTTAGTAATAACACGATTCGCTGCCTACATAATCTTTTAATAATCAACATCTTGGTAATTGAAATTAAATTCAAATTAAATTAAATTATATGAATTTGAAGTATAATTTTTTACTGGATTTCAACAAATTTGTCGTATTATCGAAGAAAAAATAAGAATCTTGTTTCACAACAATTCTTATTTGGCTAAATGAGAATGTAAAGTCGCGATAAAGTAATTTACAATTGATCTAGAAACGATTCGATATTACAGAAATATATTAAATCAATATCAATTTTAAAATGAAAATGATAGATATTTATCGGTCGATAATTAGCTCACAATTCTCTGACGAAAGGGTTAAAGAAGTTTACCAAGTCTCTTTGCATATATTATTTTCTGTACGTGTATATGGCAGTGATTTTGCTGTGCCATATAAACTTGATGAGAATGATCGCGATGCATCGCGTCGATATGCAACTCGTTACGTTTTCTTCGCGAACTGCAAAACGCCTAAATGACAAGAGAGCGACGGGCATTAATCTCTCGTCCTTCCCCAGCTGATGAAGTGGCAATTTCCTCCTGATAGTAGGAGGAAATAGGGTCTGCAGACCAGTTGATCAAACCCTGAACAGTAGCCTCCTACGCTGCGCCCTACTACCGATTCGGTTACCCAATGGCTATACTGCATCCACCAATCGATGCTGCACTGTATGCACCTCAACTACCACCCGGGCCCTTCTTGCTCGAGAATCAGGAGCGTATTGCATGGACCGAGTTCTGAAACGATTTCTTCGTGGTTAACAATAATTAACGTCGCTTTCAAGTACACGATTGTAACTCGTAACTATTTATGTAATGTTATTTTACAAAAATATATTTTTTTTGTTTCTAGACTTTCTAAATTTAAGTATATGCGTGTGAAAAAATTATTGACGCTGATTTCAAGTCTGAAAAGTCAATTTTACTCAAATTTAAAAGTATAAATAATTATAATATTAACGACAAATAAATATAATAGGTAATTAAATAAATTATGCACTATTTGTTAATAGTTTTAAAAGTACGTGCAGTATATTAATATATATAATATTTATAATTTCTAAAGAAAACAGAAAGAGAAAGAAAAAAAGAGAGAGAGAGAGAGAGCGTTTTATTAACAACGTGCATAATTTTATTGCACATTATTTCTTTTCTTGATTACATATGTAATGCATTTACGTGTTTCACAGAGTTATTTTTACATCTAATATAAATTGCAAAACGCGGCTCTAATATGTACTTTTGCTGTATATTACTCTTTTACAATTTCACGAAGAAGAAAATGTAAAATTTTACGTTAATATCTTTTTTAAAAAAATTATTCTGTCCAACGGTTCATATATATATATATATATATATAAAGATTACAAACGTGTCGTTCTCAAGCAAATTTTATTTTATCAAAGAATACAAGTAATTGTTGATGATCGATTCTTGTGAATTTACTAAGAAGTGTGAACGTATCGACAATCAGTAGCGTTCACGGATGTTTGCAGGCGGCGTTTTTTTCCCCAGGTTAATGAGCGTCGCGACAAAGCGTTCGCTCGGGTGTGCGGAAATTTGGCTCTGGAATTGCATCCAAAAAGTTGCAGCCAATGCTGGACCGCACCGCTGGGGTTCGCTGCGGCCATAGCCAGAGACTACCGTTACGAGAGGGAGGGTTCATATAGAGCGCGCGGGATAGTAAATTACACCGTACACAGAAGCCGTGTATACGTTCCGGTGCGCGCATTGAGTAACATTTCCCCGGGAGTGCATTTACAACGGATATTACATCGAACTGGCAGAAAAACGGGCGCGTGTGCGAGCGCGACTCGAGATTAAAAGCTATCGCTCGTCAGCGCGGATGAACTCGTTTTTTCGCCAGCCCTCTGTCTCTCACCCTTTCTTTCTTTCTCTCTCTTTTCCACTCCGTCTCTTTCTCTCCCCTTTTCGCCGACAAACGCATAGTTTCCAAGATATACTGTATGGAATATTGCCCATGTACTGCGCCATGCGGCGATTATGTACATACCTGCCTACCCACCTCGAAGGAATGATCTGCTTGTCGATTCCGAGTTCTGTTTGGCCGGTGATTCATCGACCTATCGATCGGGCATACAGTGTGCTTTATTAATTTCTCCATTACTACCATTTTGCCTGATGCAATTTACGTTGATGTTTGGGGGGGGGGGGGAGGAGGTGCGGGAATCTTACACTTACGATCGATGTTCTGCAGAAATGTCGGTTTCTCTGTCGGTGTCCGACAGACAGCGGTATTCCATTTTCTCACAGATCACATTATTGTAATCACGAACGATGAGAGGGTTATCAGAAAATTGCAAGTGATACAAAATATTAATATTGAAATTATACTAACGCACTGAGATATTTTCCCCTTTGAAATGTTGGATTTTATTTGATTTATTATTTCGTTTCCAAAGAATAACGTTATCTATTTAGAGAGTGTCGTCATTGTCGCATTAATTTCATTTACAAAATCATTAAAGCAAAATAACTCGTCAATAGTGCGATGTTCAGATGATTTGAGTGACCCAATTAGGAAACTAAGGCCTTTATCAGTTTAGAGACCGTTTCGTGTTAATAGCTACTTTTATATTTTTGGAAATATCGATTCTGAAATATCGCCTTTTAAATATTTACACTTAGTTGAAAGATATTAAAACCTTTAGGTCACACATTCTTTTTTAATTACATACAAGTCACAATATTTTGTCGCAGTTTTAGTCTGGCTCAAAGTTGTTGAAGAATCTACAAAATGTATATATATTACTTGATATATGTGTAAAAAAATAGTCATATGTAACAAAAGTTAAAAAATAAATTTTAAACATTTTTTTATTAATTAAAGCATTCAGGATATTCTATTGTTAAAATATCCATAGGATTAAAAATATCCATATGACTTTTAAGGGTTAATACGTAGCGTCTGTACACGAAAAAAATTATTAATGTCTGGATTTTTAGAAAATTTATTCAGAGTTTGATTTATTACTTTATTTTTTTTATTTATATATATATATATATATATATATATATATATATATATAATAAATGAAATCCCCTAAAAAATATATATTATATTAGTTTCATTATCTCATAATACTCTCTCTAAAAACATATTGTAAAAAATTTATTCTTCAGAGATACAGATTCTTGTGCCGAAAAAATTTTTAGCGAAGCTCTGCGACGCTTCTTTTTTTTTATCAAGATTGACATATGAGATGAGAACAAAGTCTGATCGAATTTCATATCGACTCATCGCATATCATAAGCGTCAAAAAATATGTAATACGGAGCAGTGATTGACAACTAAAATATATTTGATACTCGTTATACATCTTAAATATGTAATTATAAATATAAGTTATATGATATTAATATATATATATATACATATTTTTTTATTTTGAACAAATTATATCTTTAATAGTTTTATTTATAAACATCTATAACAAATACATTTTCTTTCATGTCCTAATTCAATAATACAGATGCGTTTATGAAGCCTGATGCAGTATTCCGGGACAAGCTGCATTATTTTTTTTTTTTTAAGAGTGTAGCTCGCCGCCCTTTCACTTGCCGCGAAAAGACCGGGACTCTAATACCGTCGTGACAAAAAGTCTCAACGTCGGATATGTCGCGTTGGGCGGGAAGGTAGAAATAAAAAGATCGCAATTAACGAGCGCGTCAGCGGCCGCGAAACCGACACCGTCGCCGCCGCGGCCACGTCGCGAGATAGAAATTTATCACCGGTGCGGTTCTCTCCCTCTCTATTGAAAGCAGGCGAGCCGGCACTCCAAGTCGCCGTCGTGCCGCGCCGGCTACAACGGCGGGACGGTTTCGACGCGTTGCAAATGCGCCCCTTCTCGTTACATAACTGCGAAGACGTTACAAGCTCGAAATTTCTCGACACTCGTACCGCCGTTTGTAATTTACGATATTTCCCGTTTATATAGCGATTTGTCTCTCTCCGTCGACACTTTACATCGCCGCTATCCAACGTATAAAAAGTTTACGCGGATATAAAATTATCTCCTCGAAAAAATTAAAAATCTTATATACTTGACAAATATTTGAGAAATTAAAAACTTGAAAATTGTGTGAGAAAATGTCGCGCTAAACGAAATTTTTATCAAGAAATGAAACATGTTAAAATGATGAATTTGAAGAAAAAAATAACGTAATATATCATAAAGTTCCAAGATCTTTTGAAATATCCTGTATATAGAATACATAATTGCAATCGTGTGCAACTGGCCATTCACCTCGAACGATTCGTCAGCGTTTAAATGTCTGGGAGACTGACCACATGAGTATATTTACTACTTAGACATTTACCTTTGTCTGACCAGATACGCGCCGCAACTACGTGAAAGATTGATTCGCCGCTTTATTGCATACTTATGTTTCTAGATCTGGTACTCGGAGTACGTAAATACTCACGAAATCGATCGTACAATGATCTACCAAGATATCTGCAAAACTCTGTAAATAAATATAAATTTTTATATAAATTTACTTTTATAAATAAAAATAAAGTTATATTTATATTTTTTATTTAATAAATTTTATAAAACTGATACACTTTCGTAAGCTAATACTTGTTATTTTTATTTATAAAATTTATTTTATAAACAGTTTGTTTGTAAACATTATTCAATAAATTTTATAATTAAAAATAATATAGAATATAACATGCAATGAGAACGTAATAGTAAAAATATTACAGACAAATAAATAGCAATTAAATAACTAATATAAATATTTTAATCTTTTTATATAAAGCTGCCGAGTGTATTATTATTTTTTTATTTTGCGGAAAAAAGATAAATTATAGGGAAAAGAATATGAGTAAATCAGTTATTATATTAATTATTTCGCTAATTGGATTCTCTCCGGTATCCCTACGATTTACTTTTGCATTGTCGATGATTATCGCACAATGCAAATAATGAAGGCTATATTTAATGCAAATCTTTTCATGACTGCAAATTATTTTACGAGCGAGTAAACAAAATATCAGCTTTATTTCGTGATTACGCGTAACACGCGAACCGCCTCGTAATTTGTCCGAAGAGTGATGAAAGCGCCTCGTTGATGAAACCGATAGTATGATTAATAATTTAACCTGCCATCGAGATCGCAGTATGCTAATACACGAAAGATTTATCGACTGTCGCGTGAATAAATTAAATTCGGATGATCCGACCGTTGCATCGTGGTCTTCTCTACCATCTCGTTTGCATGACACGGCCATCTATGGAAATCAATATAATAAATGTGATATTTTATGAATGCCTCCTCCCTCCCCCCCTCATATATGTACATTCATGTCGAATCCACGAAAATATTGTTTGTACATTCCGCACAATTTTCTATAATAATCTAATGAAAAACATTAAATTATTCATAACCGTATCTATAATACTGAACATATAAATTATATTGGTAGTGAGATTTTTCTTTACTAATTTATAATGAAATAAATAGCTTTTGAGTTATAAGTCATTGAAATTGAAAATTTTCTTTAATTGTAGGTCCCGAAGCTGCGATAACACTATTTTTGGTTTAAAAAATCAAACGTATATTATTTAAATATAATATTAATTTATATTAAAATATATATATATATTATTATTATTATTAAAATATTTAACATATTTATAAAATTTTAAAGAATTATGGGAAAACTACGATATTTAAGTTTTTGCCGAAGAAAAATTAATTCGAAATCAGTCAAAGTTTCACTGGTTAGAATTATTGAGCATATTTACAAATATTTGGTTAAAATTTTATTTATATTACAAATTGGAATATTTGTATTCACTCAAATATAAATGAAAAACATAGTACGCATTTATTTAATTTCGTTAGATTAATTTATAAATATTGATGTTTATCGAGATTACGTATCTAATAAACATCTTATATAATCATACAACTGATAAAGTATACTTTTAAACAAAAGTTTTTTCTTTTCAATTTTTATTCCAATCGTTTTAATTAAAATAGAAGTTAAGAGCTTCGATTTTATTTAGTGATATATAGTCGTGTTCTCTTATTGCATATACATAGTATATATGGTATTACCGGACGGTCCACAAAACATTTTCGTCTTCCTTAGCAATCAATCATTGTTGCGTGCATCCGGTATCATTAATATCCAGAAGTGAGTTGACTCGAGTCAAGCTAAAGGGGGTGACAGTACAGAATGGTTGTTTTGCGTGCAAAACTTATTGTTACTAAATACTTCTGACAGACCAACGCGGCAGCGTAACATTTCTAGAACGACCTGTGCCTGGTTGTTGTAAAGTTTGCTTCCTGGATGGTAGCTTGGTACCCTTCATTAAAAGTAAATGCCGCGAGCAAAAGAAACGCGCGCGAGATGCGGTCGTTAATTACATACAATATTCATTTACGACGAAACTCTCTGAATGTATCGATGTCGAGAGAAAAAGATAAATAGATAGGTAGATGGTTTATTTAGCTCTAGAATGAACTTCTTTGAGTATAAAGAATGAACAGCTGTACAAGATAAATATGATGAGAAACAAAAATAAGAAGGAGAAGGGAATAATTGAGAAAGCGAAATGATAATATATATGAAACGCTACAGAATATAGACACATACACGCATACAGATAATGTAAAGATACATTAAGTGAATTTAAATTAAGAAATACAAGAAATTATTAATTAAAATGTAATATTTATTAATAGAAACTTAAAATAAAGAGAGCAGATGTAAATTTTATCTTGCGCAAAAATGAACATAATTAACATAATGAGTGTAAAATGAAGCTAAATTTGATATGAATAAACTAAATAAAAATAACCGTAAGAAAAGAAGAGTTTAAGCATCTAAACTGCCTTTCGTGATTAAGAAAGTGTTGCTACAGTTTTTGCTAAAAGGCAAAGATTTTAGAAATTGTTGTATTTTCGTATAAAAAATTTCACAGATAAAATCACAGAGAGAGAAAAATAGAGAGGTACATATAATGTTAATAGATGATTTTTAATTGAACGCTCGACTCTCTGTCTAATAATATCGATCAGTGAGGCTGCCGAAAAATATGTTTTTTATTTTAATAATTTTTATATTGAAAAATATTTTCATTTTATATTTTTCGAACTATATTATTTATTTGTATTCGTTACACATGTTTTCAGATAATAAAATGTGTTTAAGATAATAAAATTTTTAACCATTTTTTCCTTCTTAAGAATAAATTAATATGACGTCCCATTAGACTTGTTAGACTGAAAAATTAATTAAACGATTATTCGTATTTAATACACTTATCATACAATTATTGTTAATTTGTTAAGTTTTCACAAATTTTTGCAAATTATTTTGCAATTAATGATTTCATCAATATCCGATATCATACCAGCGTCACAATCATTTTCATTTTCTCTTGTCGATGTATGTCCATTATTATTGCTAAATCAAATACCTCTAAATAATTAAATCAGTGGTTCCCAATGTTTTCACAAGAGAAAGATAATTATATGAATAAAGTTGGGAATTTTATACACACGTACAGACTTTGAGAAAATAATTAAATTAGCACGCAACATACATCGTGAATCATATCATTAATATTTCACTGAATAAACACTTGCAATAAAGGTACAGTATTTAGCTCTGTAATATCAATTTAAATCCCTTGCTAAACAATTAGTTTCTCAATTGCAAAATTATTATCATTTTATTGAGCCACTTTTAATCTCACGAATAAATGTTTCACGTGTATACTAGAAAATTGAGAGTTACTGAAAAGCGAATGAAGAAGTAGCGTAACAATGGTAGCCAACGCCAAACTAGGTTTGCTCTTGATGGTTAACACAAAGGTTTCGCTAAACCTCGATGCAGTATGTTTGACTGGGTTCATCAATGATCGGCTTTCACTAGCGATTAGAGGCAAATGGTTCAGTCAGAGCGTCCGATGATTACTCTTTACTGATGTTTCCATATTGACTAACCACCTTTTGTACATGCAAAATAGAGGTGGTATTATACAATGCAGCTAACTCTTTCTCTCTCTCTCTCTCTCGGTACAGCTGACAAATAAGTCATCTAGATTATTTATATTGATTCTGTGAGACGAAATGTTGCATTTTTTTTATTTTTCAGATATTGAAATAATACAATTATACACACGCATAATATACTATTCTCGTTATCAAACTATTGGTTTTAAATTAATATGTATATATTTATTTCAGGCTTTATTTTTTTTTTATAGTCGATTGGAAAATTATATAACTTTTGTACAATTTATAATGAAAATTTATTATAAAAATTGTTTTATACGTATACACAGTCGGAAAAAAAGATTTGTTTTAAATTTTTCTATTTTAATTTTAATAAATTCAATTATCTCAAATTACTCTTTATTGTACTTTTCAATATTATTATCGATTTATGTTATTAATATCGACTTTATATGTACAAAAATTATACTTCTCTCTGGAATAACAACACATTACATTTGCAAATATAAATTATAACTCTCAAAATTATACATTAAAATGAATGGATTATATGAATTATACATTATATAAATTTAGTTTTATTTCGTTAATTGGTGCATTTTTTTTATATTTCATAAACTGAACAAAAACATGCGAATTTATAATTTTTTGCACAACCAGCATGAAAGATACGGCAGGACAGTGTCAGTGGGGCTCTGCTGACTAATACTAGAACCAATGATGGAAGCAGTTATAAAGAATCTCTCTAAGCTCTCAAGTATATAAAGTTTAAATCTTCTCAAGGCGAAATCCAGCAAATCCGCCGGCATAAGTAGGATTTATGTTAGACAGGAGAAACGATGTCTGACACCGTACCAAAGTAAAACAACCTAAACACACGCCTAACAACGTAGCGAAGGAGTCTTTATTATTTTATAAAATTTGCATATCTATTATTAAAGATAAACTTATCGAAAATTAAAAAAAAATTGATTAGGCAATATATTGACAAATACATAACGGTGTTATCTGATCTTTATTGGTGAGATACAGCTATGCGTGTCGAATAGCGCGCAATCAAAGTACATTTCACAATCGATTTCTTGAAATACGAAACGTAGAATCTCCAAACGCTGAAGTTTGCATAGATTTTAGTGTTTGCCGATAGCGCTGCATTTCTGACTCGGATTTCGCCTTCCCAACTATCCATTATACCCAAACTTTCGATCGATTTCCTCGGCTTATCGCCGCCACTTTATCTCGAACGGTGAAATGTTTTTACTTGCAACAATGATATGACGACCTGGGCCGTGAAACAAACGTGACCATCGCCGAAACTCCGATAACTGCGATCCCAATTTCCTGCGCGCGCTCACGTTAAAACAAACTTCTTTGATGATTTAATTACAAGAAATTACGGAGCATAACTTTACCGTAAATACGTTAGTCGAATGCTTCATTCATGTTTTCAGTGGCGCAGGTGCGTCCGTTGCCGCGACCGACGACACACGTCGACCGACACGGAAATTCAACGCGCGCGATCGGCGCGAAATTTATTCAACCGCTAAATAACTGTGATTAATTCTGATCACGTAAGCCAACCAGCGATGCTCCGGATTTACGTCGCGATCATAATCGCTCTTATATCGTCAGCCTAATCGCCATTCTCCCCTGGATCATTATTTAATCTGTCTTTATCCGAAGATCGGGTAATTAGATTTCTGTTTTATATCTGATTAATTCTCTATTATGTATATAAATAAAGCAATGTATATAAAAATTTCAGCTTATGATAAACAATATTAAATTAATAATAATAATCCAGTTTCTTTAATCTTACATAATTGTGACATTAAATTAAAAAACAATTTTTTTTTATTTATATTAGATGAATGTATATATTTAATTTTAATTTCTTTAAAATTACTTAACTCGTTTTAATTTTATTTGCATTCATCAATTTTCCATCGCATTTAACGGCAATTTCTATAACAATCAACAATATTAATCATGAATATTCACATTATATAATATTGTACATATAATATATAAATAATGAGAGAACGAATAAATATGAATTGTTATTCATGAACCAAAGATCCTGCAATTAAAATCAGTATTTTTGGCTTATTCGCAATCTTTAATTAAAAATTAATATATCATCATCAATAAATACATTTATGTCTGTTCTTTAATCATAATTATTGTCCGCATTATTATGTTACGCTACGTTTTATTAGTAAACAGCAACGCGATAAACAAATTATTGCTGACAGAACAAAGAAAGATAAAAGGAAATAAAGATGGTGTCGCGCTTGCTCTAATCGTATCCCGCAACTTTGGCCTCTGAGACGATTCTTTGTCGCGCGAGCGAGACAAAAGGGCGAGACTGGGGACGCGAAAAAAAAAAAAAAAAAAAAAAAAAAAAAGGAAAAAGGCGAAACAGATTTATTTTTCTTCCTCCCTCCGCCCCCTCGCCATAGATCTTTCCCTTTTATCCAGCGCGTAGCATGCGCTGCTTTCCCGCAGCGTGGTATTTATAACTTCGACTCATTTTCCCTCATTGCGCGGAACAGCGGGATCCGGATAAATAATTGTTTTTGCCGAAAGTTTTATTGCGTTTCCACGTGCGCGCGCGCGCGCGCGCGCCAGTATATGCGGTACGTGTAAAGGATTTTATGGCGAACGGATTTATGGCTAAGAAGTTCCTACGCGGGGTTCCGCGCACATATCCGCTGCTCTGTTGCTCAATTGTTTCCACTCTGCCGAAGTAATTGCGCGACAAATCCGCAATCGGGATTCCTTCGCAAAAAGCAGTTGCAATCGGCAACGACCACGCGACATTGGTCGAGCCCCATTTTTCCTAAACACCGCTGGACCATAGGTATAGTATAAGAATAAATTGCTCGTACTCGTATCTTCACCATGAGTAGAAAATATCGATTCGATTAAAAAAGGAGGATAGAGAATAGAGTTGTTTTTTTTAATAAGAGGAAGGAGAAAGAGATAAAAAAAAAGATTTCTATATGTATCTATAATTAGTTGTCTGCCTTTCTTATAATTAGAGAGAGAGAGAGAGAGAGAGAGAGAGAATCTGCTAAATATCGTTATCTTTTTTGTTATGTTACTATGTCTGTCTCTATAATAAGAAAATCTATTCTTACTACATTTATATGTTGGACTGAAAGTCGACGGTACAATGTGACATGATAAGCGATTAATATTTCAAAATTCTTGTTACATATGCATATGTTGATTTATATATAGCAAAGTTCTTGTTATATATGTGCTTATATGTAGTTGATTTGTGAAAATTGGTGAAACTAAAATTGTGTGTGAACAGCTTGAAATGTAATTGAATATAAATTTATTATTTAATATTTAATGTAAAAACTTACTTTCCAACTTGACGTTCAGAAAGAAACATTTGAAGCATATACGTATGCATGCAGATGGATTTTCAATTATTTTCATTGTTAAAGTTTCTGGAATTAATTCGAATGAGATGTTGTTTTTCAATCGGAAAAAATGTGAGGATTGTAATTTAAATTATTTGATTTAAATGTGTTGAATTTAATAGTAATTTAACTGTTTGATGGTAGTTGTACATTTTGAAAAGAGCAAAAGGATGAGGATATTTTTACAAAAATATCCTCATTTTTGTAATTTTTATATTTTCAAATACCTTAAAAATCTTAAATTTATGAAAATGAAGATAACGTTCTTTTAAAAAATGTGTGAATCGTTCTTTTCGAAACGTATAAATATCACTGTGTGATAAAATATATTATTGTATTTCATAAAAAAGTTAAATATTATATTTTATATCTTCCGAAATTTGTGCATAATTTTTAAATTTTTCTTTAAGTAACTCTTTGCCATTATTGTGTATCATTTACTAATTTTGTACAATATAATCTTAATAAATGAGCGTTATAAATATTTAAAACAAGATTATTAACTTTATATCGTATAAACCAGATTTGTTGTCTCAATATCGATCCTTCAAATCATAATAATTATTCATCTTTCCATTAAGCGATACATCAAAAGGAAGATATAATTTATTAGAATTAGTTAAAAACGCTGAACGCTAATAACAATTATCGAACGCGACGTATTTGCCTTTCTATAACGATATAAAGGAATAAGAAACGAGAATGCAGAATATGGGAAATTGAATGCCGCAGCGGATAAAACCTTTTGCATTCGGAATATCTCCATTCGGAGCACGCCAATTGTTATTCACGTACGTAATATCCAAAAACTACAATCGAATGTGATTTAAACGATCTTCGCTCCGTTGATTCCGAAAATTCGTGAATCAAAGTACGTGCCCTCGAAAATATCATACACACGGCGACGACATTCCCTACATTACTCTAACAAAAACTCTACGGTGCAATAACGAGAATCGAGAAATTGATATACGATATGTGATAGAAAATGATAGAAATAAAATATTTTTTACATTCAATTGCATTGTAATAAATTTATCTATAATGCATATTATGTCGTTTCTTCGAAAAAGTTTTACTGAAATGCACACAAAGTACTACAGATTGCCGCATTTGCATTAATCTAAGAATTCTTTTCGCGACTCGTCTTCACGATTTTCCCTCCATTTTTCTGAGCAAAAATTACAACTTTTAACTTAAAAAATTTCAACTTTGAAGAGCTTTATAATTAACCCTCAAATTACAATCCTGTTAAAGTAAAGTTCGCTCAAAGATAAATGAAGAATAAAGTTACGTCATTATGAAACTTAATCCATTAAAACCGCTATATTTTCAATTCAAAGAGACTGTTAGTGCTTTGATATTTATTAAAAAAAAAAAAAAAAAAAAAAAAAAAAAAAAAAAACTTATACATACTTTTATATTTTATGCTCAAAATATATTTTATATGAGAATATACATTTATTTTTTTTTTTTGAGACACACATATGCACACAAATTTAAATTTAAATTTTAGATTCATGTATTTATATACTGAATGTTTTTATGTATGCAAAAAAGTAGAATACAAGCATACAGAAGTACTTTTGTTCTTGTAAATTGGATAAATTTCGCAACATCTTGATGCTGAATAAGTGAGTTATATATATATATATATATATATATATATATATATATATATATTGACGAGAAAAGCAATCATAAACAAGAATCGAATATTAGGATAAACTATCGAGATACCGATGCATCTAATAACGCCGGTAATACCTCCGGTATCCAGTAAACCGCGCATCCGGTCGGGTTTAAATACATTCTGAGCGTATATAACTCTCGTGTTCTGTTTTCCTCTGTACAACTTAGGATCGTCGTTAAACCGACAACGTCCTCAGCAGCGAAAATGAAATCGGCTCCGTTAGAGAGAGGATAATTAATGACAAGCGAGCGGAGAGAGAAAGAGAGAGGGACGAGGGTGCGCAAAAAAAATCTGCTTACGTCATTCGCACTTGTGCGCACGTGTTACTGTTAAGGATTATAAATTGTTCGCCGTTTCTTTTGAAAGGACCTCTCTCGCCGATCAGTCCGTCGCGTAACAACAGAGCCCTAGCGCAAGCGGCTCCTCCACCCTTGTTGTCCACCACCACCGCCACCGCCACCGCCACCGCGCACTCCCAACCAGATCGCAGTAATGAACGCGCGTTCTGCAGTTTGCACTCGACGCCATTATTGCATTGCTCGGGCTAAATAAATTATTCCGCCCCGGGCTTTGTGTGCGCGCGCGCGCGCGCGCGCGGGCGAGGAGGTGTCGCGATCGAGCGCGAGGGTATATCGTCCGATACACGGACGAGGAGAAGCGAAACGCACGTCGATCCCTGAACCGACGTTGGATCGCGCCGGCTGTGAAAATTGCTAATGTATTGCGCGTGGGATAACACGCATTCTCGGAATGATTGTCCGCGCTGCTCTATTATTCTCCGGGAGAGGTTTAATTGAGGGATACCAACAAGTGAAATAAACGCTACGAGCGAAAATTATATCGACCTATAACAGATACAGTGGATGCACCGGATGTATATCGCGTAATAGAGAGAGAGAGAGAGAGAGAGAGAGAGAGAGAGAGAGAAAGAGACTGTTAAATCTTAAATTATGAAAGCTAAAATATCGATTTTGAAATGGCAAAATTTATGTATAGTTAATGCTGTGACGTAATACAAATTAACGTCAAAGTAGTGATTTATTTGAAAATACGATATTTTAGCAATTTAAGTAATGTAACTCCGAATATGCGTTGTATATGTGATGCTGTATAATAGCGGTATCGTGTACGCTACATAATTTAGCAAGATATTGGGCACTATTATCACAATAAACCTCTGTTTCTCAATACTTCTTACATGATGTAATTATTGGTAATAATTAAAATATGCTTTGAACAGTATTTAGTTAAAAGGTAAAAAATTATAAAAATTGTAAACAAACATTACTTCTTATCTTGACGAGCGAATTATATTATCCATTAACGATGCTGCATACATTTACGGTAGATTAGTTCAGGTATCTTTTATTCCAACACAATCACGTCCATCCATTAATTATTATTACTATGCGCTTGATACATATTCTAATAGATTTTATTATTGACATCGAGGTTACATTAACTCACGTCCGTGTTGAATTATTTGAAAGAGCGTCTATTCCCATATACATATATATACATGTATCGGCAAAATTTATTCCACGTGACAAATATTTAACGCCAGCAGCGGTATCGCATTAACAAAAACAAAGATGGAACGTGTTAGTCTACGTGGACGACGGATTAACGTTTCGACTCCCTCGGATCGTCTAGCAAAATGCAAAAATGATAAAAGCAGACAGAAGGGTACACGATCCATCGATCGCGTCCAGAGGTGTCATTACTCAGAGTGGATAGTGCGTCCGTTGGTCGCGCGATATACACGATCGATGGATAAAAGAAACCGTGATGGAATGGCTGCTGCTGTGCTGTGCAACGGACGGGCGGGAAGCGGGAAGGGAACAGACAGCGGAGGGTAGTAAGTGGGCTAGTAAGTTTCACGATAACAGTTATAAATGACCCTCTCTCGAAACGTGGCGCCGCAGGACTCGCAGCTATATGCCAGACACTGGCCCCTGCCTTAACACACCCGGGGACCCTCTCACCGATATAGTCGTAAAAGACACTAAACAAACATACGCTAAGTGCCTCGGCCTCGTGTACGTGTCTATGCCTGTATGCGTGTATATGCGTGCGGATGGGTATGTGTTTACGTACCCTTGATCGATAATCGGCGCCCAATCGATAATCGCACGTCCCGAACATCGGTCCTGGTCACCGTCCCCTATCCCGTATCCCGACTTCGGGCAACGTCACTTTCTTGCGACATCGTCCGATGTAAGATCTTGTATGGTCGCGAATTTTCTTCGAGTAAATATTTTACTATACTTACTATACTTACTTACGCCCTGTTCCACACAAGCTCCTCCGTTTTTCTTTTTCCTCCCCTTTTTTTCTCGATCCTAATTTTGAACGATGGATTCTCCGATCAGTTCGAAATCGATTTCAGCAAAAATATCGTAAAGTCATCATTTGTATCGCTACCTTCTGATTTTCAACGTTGTATAACTTTGCTTGCTAATTGTAAGACTAAACTTAAGATTCTAGTTCACTCAAAGTTAATGTAAAGTATGATTTCGTCATCAATATTTGTTTCCTTGCGTAGCTTTCTTTGCGACAGATTTTTCCTTTAGTTTTTTTCAGTCGCTTAAAAACTTGGAAATTATTGACGTCTCGATATTTTCGTTAAGAGAATTTCAAGGATCATTTCCTGTTATTATAAAATCTGAGTATACATTATTAATATTATTATTATTATTAATATCAGTTTAAATAAGATAAGAATTATTATGGTTTCTCCCAAGATAAGATTTTTAATTCAATACAAAGAATTTTGAGGAATAATTCGCAATATACGTTTCCGGTGTATAATTATAATTATATTACATAAGTCGAAAAAAATATTTGGATATTTCATTCCTTTCTCGCAATACTTTTGCATAGAAATAAATAAATCTTATTAAAGAAGCATTACATTCTGCTGCAAACCAACACATTACACAGTTAAATGTACTTGTTGGACAAACGCTCTATCGTTGGTCGATAAATTATATTCAAAGCCTGAGATACAGAGACAAATTAAGTGTATTACGCGCGTATGTGTGTTTGTGAAAGTTGTGAGAAAGGGTCTTTCTCGTCCGTTTTAGCAGTGGCGTAAGTAGATGAGCAAGTATCTAAGGCACTCAGAAACTTAAGCACATTCGATCTGCCCCAACATACGTCTCTTTCTCTTCCTCTTCCTCTTTCTTCTCCTCAAAAGCACACGTGTGCTATAAATTTATTGCTAGTAAGGTTTCACAATCTTATTGTTAGTATAAGTTAACGAATATTATATTTACAGATATAACGTATATACGTGTTAGAGTAAATTTGGTCAGTTTCACATCCCCCTTAAATCTCTTGCGTTCGTAGTGTCAAATGAATCGGTCAGTTGCGGGTGCGCAAAAGTGGCTTTTAGACGCCACGACGTCCCAGAACACCGCATCATCCAGGATAGATGTTGCTCCATAATTGCACCGTCCTTCGAAAGGAAATACGGCGCATTATCCGGCGGTATTATGAACACAAATCTGCGTCATCGTCTCTCTGTCTCTCTCTTTCCGGAATGTTGAGCAAAAGTCGCATCTCAAGTCTCGATTGTCCTCTTCGGAAAACGATCTTCCCGGCGGTTCCTCTAATTTGGGATCTCGTTCTCACGTGTGACAGATAGCTTTTAAGAAATTTATCCAATCGCACATTAAACGACGCGGATCTTGATAAATCCAAATGGAATTTTGGTGTTACCGCGTTTTCTCTTGGCGCGCGACTTTCGACGCGGATTTGGCGGTGTTACTCGATGCCAGAAATCGATTTATTGGCACTAATCCGCGCGAATGCCATGACATATTTCCATATTAGAATTTAGTGCAGGACGTACGAGCGGACGAACAAGGATACGAAGTGGGATACAATCGCGTGACACCACTTACTCCTACGTGTCAGTATTTCATCGTTAAGCTGGATTCATTTGAAGATATATGTGAAATTTATTTCGCTCGCAATCTCAGTGACAGTTAAATATATACATTTGATGTTCCATTCCTAATAAATTATCCTTTATCTACACTTTTTATGATTAAACTAGAATCGCGAATTTTCTTTAGTAAAATTATCAATTTAAATTTTGTAAATAAAATAATTAAATATTATGTGCACACATATGCAAATTTACTCAAACAAAATTCTTTTAATAGAGAAAAAAATCTAATTATTATATATTAAAGTATTAGTAATTATTATTTGTTTAACGTTTTTGACTTTTAATTTTAATTTTAATTTAAAATTGTTAATTTTTAATTTAAAATATAAATTTATTTAATTTAAATATATATTTATTTTTTGTTAATTGTTATTTTATATTATTATAATTAATTTATTGTAATAAAGATTGTAACACTTTTCAAATATTTCAATTTTAAATTACATATATTTACATATGTTTTAATATTAATAAAATTTTCTAGAAAAATATTTTAATTTTGTTCCACAAATTAAACATATTATACAAAATAAGCAGATCTTGAAATAATTAAAATGTCACTTAAATACATTTGATATTATAATTCAATAAGTAATAAAAAAAATAAAACTTACAAGGGACATGTCACAACTGTCCGAAACCGATGATTCTTCTTAAAATATGTTGTTAAACACAAAAATCTTTGAACAAAAATGGCATTTTCTTTAGGGTTAAATATCGTCGAAATTATAAGAGATAGAAAAAAAATTGTTAAATAAAAATTTAACGGCTTCAAGAGTATTTTAATTTAGTGAAAAAAAAATTATAAAATTTAAAAAAAATTTTGGGTAGTGGGGATTTTTTTTTAAAAATTAAAAAATTTTTTCTCATAACTTTAAAGTACTCTTCAAACTGTTAAACTTTTGTTCAACAATTTTTTTTCTATCTCTTATAGTTTTGACGATATTTGACCCCAAAGGTAAATACTGTTTTTTTTTTTTTTTTCAAAGGGGTGTTTTACCCCTTAATATGAGATTGCGCACGTATAAAAAAATACGTGTCTCTTAGATTCTTGTGTTTAACAACATATTTCAAGGAGAATCAAATCAGTTCCGGACAGTTGTGACATCAGTTGTGTCCCTTGTTAGTGAAGATTTAAAGAATAAAAGAAATATATTTGAGAAATGTTTCTTATAAAAATTTTTTATAAAATATAATATAATATAATACAATATGTTTTTATAAAAAAAATTGTTATAATCTCTTAATGTTTATTTATATAAATAATGTAATATAATATCATAGTTAATAATAGAATAATAAAAAATAAAATATACAAACAATATTATATATAAAAGTTCTGTGTAACATAATTTCATCGTGATCGGCTTTCGATGAACAGGTGATAAATAATTCCAATGTTTATTCATGGAAATGAAGAGACGACGATTGGCGTAAAATACTTTTCCGCACAGATTCGCACAGCATCGGAAATTGAACTCATCCCAGATTATGCGGCGAGTTGAATTTCAATTCTTAGCTTTTAAAAGCTCTCATTCTCTCATCGCACGGTAGCTGGAATGCATTTTGGAGTCGCGGTTCTCGATTTCCGCGCTTCTTTCTTCGTCCTGCGAAACGCGCAGATGCAGGCAAACCCCGTTCCAGCGCGCAAGTAGAACAAGTCACTCCCTGAACAGACGGCGAGAGTATCATGGCGGCAAGTTCAGATATCGATCGTGGACCAGTGGGATGCTGGCCGCCCAATGTTTCGCCGACCACACGCCTAGCATCTTAAGCGCTTTTGTTATCGCTCGCCGTTTTTTTACACCACTTAACTGTAAGACTACTGCCAAGGTACATGTGTCAAAGAGCTCCGAGGATTTCCCACGGGATATATTCGTGAGTGTCCTACTTTCACACGCGTTTGTAAACAGTACGGAAGATGCGGACGTCAGTGCTCACAGTTTTGCTCAATGTCTTTAACATCGTTTACGGTAAGTTCGCTGGTTATCGGATAAAACGATTCTTTGGAAAAATTGATGCCATTCAGTTACGTTCGTTTCATTATAAAAATTCCTAAATCTCACAAGCTGCGTTAATCATGTGACTTTTATCATATTTTATGTGTTGTATCATAAAATTATACCATACAATTTTATTATACTTAAAAAAAATTTTAACATTGTAAATGAGAAATATTTTCAATGTGTTTTGTTACATTACTAAAAAAATATTTTTAGTATACATATAAAACTCTAGTTGAATTAATTGCAGTTAATTTAAAACGAATATAATCAAGATATTTATTTCTCAAACACAAAAAACTTTTGATAAAATTAATGTAACTATATATATATATATGTAATGTTCCTTTTTTGTATTGTTGCAATAATTACAACTAATATTTCGATAAATATTCTTTTCTACAGGAAGCAAAGTTTACGAAGCAAATCCCGATTCAAAGAGACTTTACGATGATTTATTGTCCAATTACAATAGATTGATACGTCCTGTTAGTAATAATACGAATACATTAACAGTTTGGCTGGGATTAAAGTTGTCGCAATTAATAGAAATGGTACATGGACCGTTATATGCTATATCTTATTAAAACATTTTAAAACTCAACTCGTTACTTTATTCCTCGTTACTAATTCTTGATTTATTCGAATTATATTTAAGAATTTCACGGGAAATTAATAATTAATATTTATTACAGAATCTAAAGAATCAAGTTATGACAACGAATGTCTGGGTAGAGCAGGTAATATCTGTCGATTTACATCACCTTCTTTCACGTATATGTTAGATAATATTTAGTCGTTATAGAAAGACTTACAAATTCTGTTTGCTCTTCGCAGAAATGGTTTGACTATAAATTGCAATGGAATCCACAGGAATATGGTGGTATAGAAATGTTATACGTGCCTTCCGAAAACATATGGCTTCCGGACATTGTGCTATACAACAAGTAAATTACAATAGAATTTTCATGAAATACTATTGAAAGATGTCACATTTTCTTCAAATAAGAATAAAATTTATTCACGTTTCCTATGTAGAGAGAGTTGAGAATTTTATTCAGTAAATTAGAAATAATTTATTTAATGAATTAGAAAAAAAATGCATTGTGCAGAAATTGCAAACTTTCAATCTTTTAATCTTCTCTTGTTTGTTGTTACAGCGCAGATGGAAATTACGAAGTAACGTTAATGACGAAGGCCACTTTGAAATTTACTGGCGAGGTATACTGGAAACCGCCGGCTATTTACAAGTCATCTTGTGAGATTAACGTAGAGTATTTCCCATTTGATGAGCAATCGTGCATTATGAAGTTTGGCTCGTGGACTTACAACGGTGCTCAGGTTATTAACAATGTATATTTATGCAATATAAGGCAACCTAAAATAACCCTATAAAATGAATATTGTTAATCACGAATCCTTTATTTAAAATTAATGTTTCTTCAACAAAGAAAGTCAATGTTTCAAATTTAAAGGTTTTTTTTTGAGAATTAAATTTTATCACAAAATAAGCAGACAAATAAAATCAAATATTTGCTTTCAACTAAATTTTTATTCTATCAAATTTTATCAAAATTAAAATTAAACACTTTGCACTAATAAAATGTAAAATCTGAAGCTTAATTAAAAATAACATATGTATAATATATTATAGTAATTATATTGATTACATGTATAATGTGGAAAATTAGAATATTTCGATAAATATAAGATTTCAAATTAGCCAAAGATTTTTAAAATTTGAAAGAACATCTTGTAGTTTTAAAATATCTTGTGCAGATTTTTATATTAAGATAATTTTTAATTTAATTAATTATATTTTATACTCTTTTTAAGTTATATAAATTCATTATTTATAATCGTGCTAATTTCATTTCTATGAATAATATTTATCGTGATAAATTTTAATCGTTTTGTAAATCTTTAGATTATATTTTGCTTTAGTTTTAACAAAATATTAAAAGACTTTGTAAAGTTTCTTGACCACCAGGTAGATCTGAAGCATATGAAGCAAGAGCTTGGTAGCAATCTAGTTCAGATTGGCATAGATCTCAGCGATTTTTATTTATCAGTGGAATGGGATATCCTTGAAGTACCAGCAGCACGCAACGAAGAATATTATCCATGTTGCGAGGAACCTTACTCAGGTAAGTAAATATATATAAAAAATTAATAACTTTTTAAGTTTTATACAGAGTAAATAATTTTACTCACTTTAATTATTTACATTGTTAGTAAAGTGATATTTAGATTTTCATCTAATCTTATCTTCAATAATTAGGTTCAATAATCGTTATATTATTTAATTACAGATATCACCTTCAATATTACGATGAGAAGAAAAACTCTATTTTATACTGTTAATCTTATTATCCCATGCGTTGGCATCACGTTTTTAACGGTGCTAGTTTTTTATCTGCCCAGCGATTCTGGTGAAAAGGTAAATATATGTATATCTTTTGAATGGGAATTAAAGTCTGTCGAGGATCACGACAGTTTATTTTGGAAAAGCTTCTTAGATCGAATTGTAATCTTTATTAACGCATTTCGACGTAGACAACGAATATACGAAAATATCACGTCAACAAAAGCCACGAGTTTGCTAGTAAATATTTTTTGACGGGAAATATTGTACTTAATTCTATTTTATTCATATAATTGCTTCATATCACGCAGGTATCATTGTGTTCTTCCATTCTCCTTTCACTGACGGTGTTCTTCTTGCTATTAGCCGAGATTATCCCTCCAACATCGTTGGCCATCCCTTTACTCGGAAAATATCTATTGTTCACCATGATTTTAGTTACTCTATCCATTTGGATCACAGTCTGCGTTTTAAATGTACATTTCCGGTAAGTCACACATATATATATATATATATATATATATATATATATATATATATATATATGTGTGTGTGTGTGTATACTAAATCGTAATATATAAAAATAAAAACAATTACGTACAAACTAAAATTCGTTACATTATATTATAATTATGAATGCCTTTAATGAATTAAATAATGTAGATCACCTTCTACGCATAATATGTCGCCGTGGGTAAGACAAGTGTTTTTGAATTGGATGCCGAGGGTATTAATGATGCGTCGCACACCGTACTCTACGCCAGAATATGATGATGCCTATATGGATAGCGCATACACTAATGAAATAGATTTCAGGTAATATCAAAATTCTTATTAATTGAATTTAGAGTTTTGTTTAAGTTTTTAATAGCCTGAAAATATATTTAAATTAATCGTAATTAAAAGAAAATCTTTCATCACATACATGCATCGTTTTTTTTTTTATTAAGAAAACATGTTGATATTAAATTTGACGAGAAAAAAAATAAAGATCTTGGTTACTCTTTTTATACATTATTTAAAATAAAATAAAATTATCATAAGACAATGCTGTGTAAGGACATATTGAAAATTGTATTAGATCATTATAAAGAGAATATTAAAAATAAGAATTTTGCAGCATTATACTAATTCGAGTTAAAGTAAATTGCTTCACTTAGGCGTTGACAAATTGATTTTAAGCGCAATGATTTGCTCGTCTTTAATTCTTTAATTTGCGATAGTGTAAGCGATTATCCTTTGGAATTGAAAGGAAGTCCAGATGCATTCGAAAGCGTCACTTCTACATACAAGAGTATCAGAGATGATGATGCACGACACTTGCCGCATGCATCAGGTAATTTTTTTGTTTGACTATTCATATATTTTAGTTCTTAAGCGTGTTTTTCATAATACATTGAAGACTACTTTTCTAAGAATAAAGAGAACTGAAATTTGTACAAAAATTTAGTTTTACGTTTATTACACGCAATTTTATACATTATCGTAAGATACTTGTGAAAATAAAATAGTAGGACATTGATTACATGATTTTCCTAACATATCGCATAACACATTTGGACAATTTAATCTGCATTAAAGATAAATGATATAAATTTTATCATTGAGCGAAGAGAGTGAAATTAAAATAATAATTTTATAAGGCTCTGAATGAAAAAATCAAAATAAAACAGGAGATAAGTAAACTGCAAAAATTTTGAAAATTTATTTACGCCACAATCTCCAGCGTTCAATTCTTATTTGTTTTCTCCTGTTTAATTTTGGAGATTAAAATCTTACAAAGAAATAGGTACTTATCAAAACATCGTTTCAGTTACTGACAGCGAAAATACGATGCCGAAACATTTATCCCCAGATGTCATATCAGCTCTCAACGGTGTGCGTTTCATTGCTCAACACATCAAAGACGCGGACAAAGATAATGAGGTAAAGAATTCACGTTCTCATATCGCATATTTTCGCGTCGTTATCATAACTCTCTTATTCATTCTAACTCGCAAGCGGCTCTTTTTTAAACATTTCTTTTACATATATGATGTAGTATAATTATATTTTTTACAATACCTATCAATATATCTATACAATCGTATATCAATATATTTATACAATCGTATATACAATATCGGCAGGAATAATTTTAATCGTAATAAGTCTTTTAAAAGAACCCATCTATTCTCACTCTGTTCTCCATATCATCTATTCTCAGGTCATAGAAGACTGGAAATTCGTAGCTATGGTTCTGGACAGATTCTTTCTTTGGATATTCACTATCGCGTGCATCGGTGGTACGCTAGGAATAATAGGTCAAGCGCCCAGTCTGTACGACACCCGACAACCTGTGGACCAACGACTCTCCGGTATATCACTACGCAATTACATGTATCCACCAAATGGAAACTTTACTTTCACTTTTGATGAAACTTAATTATTATAATAATGTAAAGTAACTCGCATGTAAAAAAAAAAAAAAAAAAAAAAAAATACATTACATCCCTCTAAAGTACACTTGGCACAACACATATATACACAGACATTTTCAATTTCTACATCCATATATAAGTATTTGCCAGTAAAATTTATCTATATTTTTTAACAAAAATAATTTCTTTTTTCTTCAAAAAAGCGCAATATTAAATAATCATTGCAACGAAAATATTTTCTGTTATTGAGTGAACATAGCTGTTACAATATACATTGTCAGATATCAGGGTATTCGAGCAGTGTAAGAATAAATTTATAATACATACTAAGTATGCAAGAATCTTGTAGAACATTTATCCAAATAACAATTTTTTTCGTTTAAAATCTCCGATCATTAAACATTATACAAAAATTAGATATTATGACATAATTTAAGCCATTAATTAAGGCTCCCAGTTTATCATCACAGCAATGTTGGATTATGATGAAAAATTTTATAAATTTTTCCTCGTGTTATACATTGAAATAAATTAATTTTTTCATCTATTTCAATTTTAATATTCTAAATTAGATTTGTAAGATGTGTCTCTTTTTAATAAATTAAGGAATAATTATAATCTCATCAAAGATATAATTCACTGCATTAATAATTTAATATAACTGCAATGAAAAACCAAGGAGTCCTAATTTTGATTAAAACAAGTATTGTTCAAATGTTATTCAAACATATTATTTTCCGAATGTGTTAAACTTAAATAGCAATTACCTTAGCAGAAATGAGATAACTAAAATATGAATTCGGTAGTTTGATTATGCGAAATCTTATGTCTAAAAAAAGAGATAACTTTATTTTTATTTACACAACATTACACGAGCAATCTCAAAATAAGAATAGTATTATATATTTATCGTAGTAAGATCAGACTCAATTTTATTATATTAAATTTACCAAAAATGAAATTGAATAAAAAAATGATTTGTATTTATTAATATGCAATGTTATATCAAAGTTATAAAAAATAAAAGTCTTACACATTTTAAACTCTCTCGAAAGCAATTATGTACATAGATTAATGCATGGAATATCGACTGGATTTTGATTCAGTAGTAAATAAATATCATAGTAAATTCATAGTAAGTAAAAAAGAAAACTGTTGAGCTCTTTATAAAGGAAATAATTTCGAGAAAAATTCTATAGTACGTGTAATATCACATAATTTTTTATTCTAAATCGATTATCATGTATTCTGGTGATTCGCTCGTACTACTAATAGAACTAGTCTGCGGTTTCTTAGGCGATGAAATACCAGTAGCTGGTTTCTTTGTACTTTGAGTCGGTGTATTATCTTCATCATCCTCATCACTATCCGATATCAAATCAATAATGACAGTGCGTTTTTTCTCTTTTGGTGCTGGAGTAGTAAGATTACCTTCATCTAAACAAATAAACGAAATATTGCAGTACTTGATTATCTAACATAGAAATACTTAGAATAACTGAATTAAATTTGAAAAAATCTTTTAAAATCTTTAGCTTTTTGTTCATAAATTGTTTACTTGTTAGATCTTAAAAATTTGCTATAATTATGCACTATTTCGTAAAATATATTTTCTTCTCACCTAGATCCACAGTGTCTACATCAATTTTATTATCTCGCGAATCGACCGGCGCTTTTGTTTCAGTTTTCTCCTTATCTTTCTCTTTTTTTAACACTAGGTTTTCCCAAGAACCATCTTGCAACAACTGAATCTCATTTACGTCTGGCAATAACTTATTTGAATTAAGAACTTCCTGGAAATATCCATCAATCACAAGATTGTCATAGAGCGCCGCCTTGTCACAAACCGGACAATTCCAAGTAGGCTTCCGTTCATTCATTTGAAGAAACAAAGAAGCATCAAAACATTGCAAATGTGAACATGTCGACGCGCGACAGGGCGTACACATTCTCATCTTGCCTAAAGGACAAGCTAATGATACTCTTAATGACGTGGTTGCTATTTCGCTATCCGCATCTTCGTTTAATTTCTCCTTAACTGTAAAATAATTCACAATTATTTTTATAATAAAAGCTCTTCTGTCTAGCAATTCTAACAGGGTTTATAGTCATAAAGTAATTGCTTACTTAATCCCCTAGTATAATCAGAATGCCTTGGGCCTCTGTTTTTTAATCTAGTGAGTAATTCTGCGCTGGTTAATTTTCTGACGAGATACACCGCGATTGCATATCGCCTGCCGTAATCAGCCGACCATGTAACACGAATTTCGTTCCCGACTGTAGGAGACAGCTTCACCAAAGGACTGATATTAACAGGTCGTGGTGGTCTCTTCGGTTCTACACTTGGTTTATTAGTAGGTATAGGATTCTGAAAAAAATGTACAACAAATTCTTAACGTTCATTATTTCCTAGCAATAATTTATCAAATAGTTGAAATTTTATTTTAATAAAAAATTTTATGTTAAATATTTCACATTTTTGTATCTAACATTATTACATTTGTATGAAGAATTTTCAAAGATTTATAAATCCAATTTAACTTACAGGTAAGGGGCACAATTTTCCATTAACTTTTACACCAATATTTGGAGGAAAATAGTCTTCCTGCTCACATGACGTTTCTTGTAAACAAAATCGCATTTGTACCTAGATAAAATATAAATTGTACATAAGTTTCATAAAAATATGAAAAAATTTACTGTATCTTAATTTTTTTCTTTTTTTGTATATATTCTCTTTTAACGATAGAATAGAGAATACACGATATATTTCACATGCAAATTTTCAAATATACCTGCACAACGTAATCCATTTTACTACCAGCTCGACAGTCACGTGAGCTCGCTATATCAGTCGCTTGTTGTGGAGTCAAATGAAATAAGAATGTGTTTTCTTGTAGTCTCATTGTTCCCTGTGGCATTAAACTAGAGGGTTTCAATAATTCGCCTAATAAATCGAAAAATGGAAGTTTCTTTAGTCTAACATCTGGATGAACCGGATATTGACTCGTAGGTTGTATTTGCAATGGTGCTGGTAAGACTTTGGTTGGGTACTGATATGGATTATATCCTGTACTTGCAGTGCGCTGAAATAAATTGAAAATATTTTTCTAATTTATTCTTTAATATATTATTGTAATAATTCATGAATACACACATATATACACACACACGCGCGCGCGCGCGCACACGCACGCACACACACACACATAAACACGCTACAACAAAGAATAATTATAATAAATAATCTGAATCTCTATTCATAAATTGTATATTAAAATTTATATAATTAAGACCAAAAATGTTATTATGTCTAATTATAATTTTAATAAAATAAAAGGACAAAAATAAAAAATTATTTAAAATAAAATTAATTACATAATTAATAAGTTAATAAAATTAATTAATAATTTAAAATAAAATTAATTAAAATATTAAAAAGTTAAAAACAAAGTTAGAAAAGTTTGGCATCTCCCGACTGCTCTTATGAAGTATGAAATAAATAATTATAGTGTAACAAAATAATTAATCATTATTCAATTATAAAATATTAATCCTTTCTATATCTTCTTCAAATAGTGCTAGATATACGATGAAAATAAATTTGAATAAATAAGTATTTGTCATTTTTAAAGTATACTTTATTTAATAATTTGTAATTTATTGTATCAATACTTAGAAATGAATATTATTTCAAACTTTTCTAATTATAAGCTTTTAACTTTTTATTAAATAATTTATTAATTAATTTTATTATTTTTAATTAATCTTATCTTAAATAAATTTTTTTATTTGCTTTTATTTATTTTATTTTATTAATATTACTATATTTTTACATAATAAATTTTTTTAAACATACACACATATGTACACAGGCAGACACACAGACAGACACACAGACAGACGGACACACACACACACACACACACACACAATACAAAGAATAATTGTAATAAATATCTAAATTTCTATTTTTTATTATTCACATAAATTATATATTAAAATCTATGCAATGAAAATTAAAAAAAGTTATTATGTTGAATTATAATAATATTAATAAAATAAATAAAAGTAAATATAAAAATAGTTATTTAACAGTTCGCAAAACTTCAAATTTATGCTTTCACCTTAATAATTTCCTATGTTATAAATTTGTTACACAAGTAATTTAGTTACACAAGTTATTTAGATTTATTTTTTAATTTTTTATCTTTGTGTTATATACTTTTTTATTTTAATAAAATTAAATTTTAAATTATTGTTGACAGCAGTCGGGAGTATCTTTATTTTTTTTAAACTTTTTTATTTCAGTTTTAAAAGCTACATATTTTTTTACCGTATTATTGCACAAATCATGTAACAATTGCTTTCTTGCTGGTTCTAAAGTCTCTTCGTTACTTGCTGATAATTTTTGCTTTTTAGAGGGCGATTTCTTTTTCGCTGCTGTACGTTTTGGTCCAATATCTTTATTCGTGTTTACTTGTAGTACCTGAAAAAGACTTAAAATATATAATATCTATTAAACTATAATTTCATATAAATATTATATGATACAAGTATTATTCACATAAAATATTTTATATATTTTATATAAATGTAAAATATAAAAAAATGTAGTGAAATAAAGAAGAAATTACAAAATATGTGTCTGTATGCGTGCGTGTGTGTGTGCGCGCATATATGTATATGTATAAATAAATAAATAAATAAATATATATATATATATATATATATATATATATATATATATATATATTACATAAGAAAAACAAAGATAGAAAAAAGTAAAAGAAATAAATGTATATTATTGTTAAATTTATTAATGTCTATTCCAATAATGTCAGCATGTTTCTATGCTGTTGATATCGCTCCTTTTTAATTGTACAACATAAATTTCTTAATTTAATTATCTTCCATTTTTTATTTTTAATTGATTATAATCATGATGTATTTTTTATTATTAATGTCAATTTAAATGATTGCTGTGTGTGTTTGTTCTTCACAAATTATAAGAAACAACATTGCTCCAGTATATATTAAGAGTAAGAGTAGTTGGCACAACTATTCTGCCAATATGTATATATATGTAGCACAACTATGTCACTCTTCTTTTTGGCCTCATTTTCTGCATCGTTCTACATATGTGCACAAGTTTTAATTATTATTAATATATAACATACAATACATAATATATTACATAATAATAAAGAATAAGTCATTATATACTTACATTTTACTATGTGACTCCAACATATCTTGTATTCTGCAAAGTGTAAATAAATATATATATATATATATATATATAAGTATAATTGTGTTATTAAATAAATACTACAATTACATATATAAGAAATATATATACAGACTATTATGTTCATATTTATAACATAAGAAAAACAAAGATAGAAAAAAGTAAAAGAAATAAATGTATATTATTGTTAAATTTATTAATGCCTATTCCAATAATGTCAGCATGTTTCTATGCTGTTGATACCGCTCCTTTTTAATTGTACAACATGAATTTCTTAATTTAATTATCTTTTATTTTTTATTTTTAATTGACTATAATCATGATGTATTTTACATGTTGTCTTTTTTTCTTATACATATAATATGAAATATATAGAAGAAGAGAAATATGTATATGTTATATTATGTATATTTTATATGAACATAATATTATATATATAATAATAAATAACATAATATAAAGAGAACAAAAGAGAAACTTACTTGTTTAGAAACAGTCATATCTTCTTGAGGTATATAATTTTAACACTTTTTTTTAACACTTTAATTTAATTTTAACACTTTTAACACAAATGTGACATACAAATTATGTTTAACCTATATAGCAACTATAAGATGCAGTGCGGGATGGGCACCTAATTCTCAAACCTTTTTTAAATTTTATAACCGACCCATTCAGGCTCCCAATGATCAATTTGCGCGTGCAATATTACAATAAAAAAAAAGGAAAGAAGAGAGATCTATCGCTTAATCTCTAAAAAACTACAATACTATCATCGAAAACGAGACATGCAGCATAATCGTACGATCAAACGATCGAGAGAATTTGATCGAGATTATATGAAATGTCTCGTTCAAAGAGGATAGTCTCCCTTTCCCTCCCCGCCACCTTTTTTATTTTTATTTTCTTTCCCTATTCCGGAAAAAAATTAATACGGAACGAATGAAGAAAATATACTTCAAAAATTATACCCACTATCATCTTCGAAAATGCCTCGTGATAATTCTACGCACGTTTCACGATACAATATGAAGATGGCGAGTGCGAGTTGGGGCGGCGCCGGTGGAGGACGCCACTTTAAAATTTACAATAAATTAATTAATAATTAATTATTAATTTACAATAAATCTCACTGGTGAATCAATTTGGTTCTTAGATTCACTTGACAGCCAATTAGAAAACGTATAAATAAAAAATATTGTTTTTTAAGTAGCATAATTTATGATATTTATATGCTTTAAGTCAGTTTGGTTAATAAAAAAGTTATGGACCAAAGTTGATACTAACAATAAACTAGGTTGTAACTATGAGAACTAAAGTAGCTCTCTCCTCGTTTTTCATCAATCAACAATTGTTGACAGCAATTAGAAGTAAAAATATTGGCGTTTTAGGAAGAACTTTATATGAATTATGTATATCAAAAATTAATTCATCCAATACATTTCAAGATTCATGAATTTGATAATACACAAAGCACTTTTAGCCTTTTAATAAAAATAAAAATAAAATAAAAAAAAAATTAATAATTAATTTGTGAATTAATGTTAAGATTTGCTCTGTAGAATATAATTTGATCTCAAAATCATAAATGTTATTTTATACTGACTTAACTTTTTTATAGTGACTGTACCATTATGCGGTGACTGAAAATTTGATAGTAATTGAATAAAAAAATTCATGAAAATGGAAATATTTTAATTCTACAAAACGAATCTTTACTTTAACTCACAAATCAATTATTAATTTTATATTTTAAAAGGCTAAAGTGTTTTATGCAATGTAAAATTAACTTTTTTTGATCATAGATCGGACATTCTGAATTTTTCATATGTCTTAAACATATTTTTATTCACCTGTGGTGTTACACTAGTGTAACCAGTTGTTGGATACACTGGATTGGTCCTAGGTGCCTGAGGCATAGATGCTTGATGCGCTGGAGGCAATTCCTTCCCAGCAGAAATAGAGGCGGATGCTTGTTGCTGCTGTTGTTGACTAATTGCTTGTCTTGAAATATATATTTTTGTTTCGCATTAATATTACTATTCTTAAGAACATATACAAAATAGTGTTAAAGTCATATATTTACCTTGTCGAATAATAATTTCTGTTATGCATGTTTTGATCAATTTGTGACTCTGAGGAATTACCAGTTTGACCATACATTTGATGCGCTTGCATTTGATCTGCTCTATGAAAAATATTTCTTTTCAGATTTAAGGCAAGAAAAATGAAAGGTTTCATAAAAGTGTATACTCTCAATGTAGCGTTCAATTATTTCTTGTTTTACTTATACTATGGCAATTTGTTAAAACTGAAGTGATTATAATTATTTATATAATTTGGAAATTAATCAAACATTTCCTACAGGCATTTAGACTTACTGTATTGTTTTATACAATTCACGTATTTTTAACCGGATAGCTGGATGCGATCTCAAGCGTAATAATTCCAACGCACGCCCTTGTAACTCGTTTTTCCTGCCAGATTTATTTCTACCAGCAAAACCAAGAAGCATCTGAAGCTCAGACACTCGAAAACTTAATACCATATTCTGTAATAAAAGCATTCCATTGCTGTATATCCCATCAATGATTAATCTTTCTCGATAATGATTAAAAGAAACTACATTGCATGTGTGTATAAAAAAAGTATTACTACCTATCAAAACATAATGCTTCTCTAACAAAGGTTCTGGCAGTGCGACATTATAAATGATTTCCTTCTACTTAAAAAGAACCCCAATGGCATAGAAAGACAATCAATCCCATTGCAACATTCGATTAAAGTACTTCAATATTTACAAAGTCAATGTCACATGGATGACATGGCAACACGTGATATTTTAATAACTGCGGGCCGTCACGATGCGAAAGGAAATTGCCAGAAAGTAACAATCCGCTCAATCGGCCGATGCATCGACTGCGAGAGCTCAACGTCGGGATGAACAGTAACAGCGAAGTTTTGCAGCAAGACGATAAAATGTGAGGTTACCCATGTAGGTTTTCACGTACGAGAGAGCCGTGCACAGCCGGAACCAGTGATCGCTCGCATTCTCATCGTGCGATCCGTGGGGAGGGGTAGTCCGACACTGCGATTTACCAATAATGTTCTTTCGCTCTCTACGCTTGATCCAGCACCGATGCGCCGTGTAATGTGTGTAATAATCTCGCACCGCGTTCCTTCTTACAAGCCGTGTAGTTAGCCAAACTGTACGATGACGCGGGCAAACACGAGCGCGCCAACCAAGTAAAGTCGAACCGGCGACGCGTCCACGGGCATGTTCGTAGCATCGAGTCGAACGCGATTAAAGTTTCAAACTTGAAACTCAAGGCAGGGGATATCGTTCGCGGGCCTACCTTACGTACCCGTATGTACGTGCGCTCTCACCACGTGAAACGTCCGCCGTCCGCCGTCCGCCGTCCGCCCTGTCAGATTCGATCCGGAAATGAACGTGACAATAGGCGACGCGGCCTGACGAGGATGCTGCATGCTGCGCGACGAACCGTCTTCGTTCGACACCCCTTTTTCAGGGTTGTTTACAACGGTCTTACGCGCACTCACTCACCTCCAGTTCCTCGGAATCCGCCATCTTCTTCGCCGACTTTTTTCCCGCAGCCGTTTTGTCGATTTACTTATTTCAACACTTGTAGGCTAACGTGAAATGTATACGCGTGACCGCCAAGCCGTTACACCCGCCGGCCTCCGCTCACATCCGCTCTCTCACTCGCAGTTCGCGCTTCTCACTCTGTATCTCTCTCTCTCTCTCTCTTTCTCTCTCTCTCACTCTCACTCTCACTCGCTCAACGAATCGCGCTATACTTCTCTTCTGCCAGAGTAGCGATAATATCGCGACGATATGAAACGCGGATACTTCTTTTTTTTTTTTTTTTTTCTTTCATTCGTTAGCCGGTGATGCTTTAAATGACGATATATCTCGTAGAAAAGACGACAAATTCAAAAGGATCGACGCGCGCGACGACACGCGTTATAGTATTGACATTTAACACTTGTCGTTTGAAAAGGGTAATTTTCCAAAATGGCGCTGATGTTGCATATGTATGTTATATAGCTAGTCCAAAGATAGAGAACATTGCGCTCTTTTTTTTTTATCTCGCACAAGATTATAGGATTGTATAAAGAATACAAAAAATCCTATATATTTTGTATCATAATCCAACCTATACGTACACAAGGACACTGACTATTATATCTTCTGATTCGATATATAAATATTTAAATAGCGTGTTACGTGTCTTAGATATTCGTGCATCATGACTATATGGGACCGGAAGTTGTATAACTATAAATTTATATAAAAAAGAAAGCGGTCGTTAGGACCTAACCTCTTATTTTTGCATATCTTTATCCTTCAATCTCGTTGACAGCTGTCATATAAGAATATTCACTTTATCATAATGTTTTTATCTTGACGTGTTTCTTTTGACTTGAAAGCGTTTGATTCAGAGTAAAGAAATCTTGGCTTTGATTGGTCAATCCAACGTTTTCAGTATTTACTAAACGTTGGATTGACCAATCGGAACAAGAATCTCTTTATCCTGATTGGCCAATCAAGTGGGAAGAAGAAGTGACAATTGGTTTCTCTCTCTCTCTCCCTCTCTCTCATTTTAAGGGGATGTCGAACTACCGACCGAGTTCTAAATGTTGTGTAGCACAAAATTTTTTAGGCGAATACTTTTTATCTAGGTTTCTAGGCTCTTCTCATTTCTAAAAGTTAATTACAACAAATATTCTTTCATGCAATTTTGAGGGGGAAAACCTATTTTATTTTATGTATATAAATTGCAACTTTTATATAATATATTATTTTATCGGTCGGTAGTTCGGTATCCCCATTTCGATGTTTGTTCAATCATCTTATATATCATACGCTCACACTTTCTTCAAGCTATTACAGATTCTACTACATTTACATTTCTCATTAATATAAGTGAAAAAAGAAGAATCTATAAAATATATCTTTTTTAAATCGAACCAGAAAAATTAATGTAAAAAAAAATTAAATTAATGTAATTGATAAATAATAATTTTTTATATATAAGTTACTGAATATACTTTAAACTTTAAACAAACAATATGAGACAGCCTTTCTATTTAGATTTACAATGCAATAATAATACTAATCAAAATACAACTGAGAATAAATGTAATTGATGAATATGTATCTTCAGTTTATTTATTTTACGCGTACCAAACATCGAATATATTTAAGATACAAGTTTTATCTGTCTGACTATAAGTTATCTAATAACGAGATCTATGTCAAATAACGATTATCCTTAATTGTTTTTTATTGTATCGAAGTTTTATCTTTCTCGATCTACCTATATCTTATTTCCCACACAAATCTTCCGGTCTTATTTCTTATTTTGTCCAAATGACATTTGATATATTTTATGTTGCGATAACGATACATGTATGGTGAGAAATGTGTGTAACATAATTCAACATTCTATTATTTTTTTCGCATCTTTGATCGATATGAAGATTTTTTTAATCTAACTTGATATGTTATCTCGTGTCCCAGGATTTTCAAAAATTTCTTTCCCTTTTTTTATATTCGCAAAACCTAACACAAAATTCTTGCATATTCTAATTGTTCATATCTTTCTCTAACGCAGAGTTTTTACTTGATATTTAGAAAAACAAACTAAAACACGCATTTTGAAAGAAAATTTCTAACATGTTTAATTTTCATATATCTATTGTATTTCAGATATGACGGTTTTTATGCACCTTATTTAACATTCACAAGTCCTCGAATACGTATCGAAAAAATAACTTATCATTGATCGAAACACGATATCCTGTCCAAGTCATATCTTGTTTACTATTCTCTCTATTATAAGTATTTTATTTGACGACGCACTCCTAGGATCCATTTGATTTTATCATTTCAATATCTAATATCTTCAAATCTTATTTTTTGTCCTGTTATTAAAATTTAATTTTTAAAATAGAAAAAAAGCACCTTTTATATTTTTTTGAAAATTAAATCTATCAAGCCTATTTCATGCTTGAAATTTTATTAGTGCATTTTCTTGAGCCTTTACCAAGATTAGTATTTTTAATATGGTTTCTACAGTTTACATATTAATTAGAGATTTATAATTGATTTGAAATAGTTGGTAAATTTTATTTGTCAAGTTTATTATTTCAAACGATACATGATCCTCGTTTACGCAAATTCTAAAATAAAATTGATTATACGTATTTATAAATCAATAATCATTAATGTTAAATAACGTTTTATTTGATTTTATTTGATTTTCTCATTATACAAAGGATATTTTTCAATATTCTACATAAATCATCACGCATTTCTTCTCATTGATCATTTTATAAACTTGATCAATTTAACCTAATTGATAAAACATCGGATGACTCGTGAATTATATCAGGAGATAAAAAAGATTAATGTCGTTTCGTAGATAATAAGAGAAATACAAATCATTAATAAGGAAAAAGTGGCATATATATAATTGGCATTGTGATCAGAGATAAATTATCGAATCATATTAGGCAATCATTGTTAAAAAGTGTGAAAGAAAAGTGATGTCGATATTATTGCGATACGATTTCTTATATCTTTTTTTTTATTTGGCTAACAAATAAGGACATTCTTCTTTTGATAAATTTGGTGTCGCTAAATTGTCAGAATCGCAATTTTTCTTCATGCATTGTGAAATATTCGTAAAAGAACTGATTGTGAGATATATTTAGAAATAAAATGACAAGTTCGCGATGACTGGAAATTGGATAATTGAGAAAGGAAATTTTAATAATATTGACAAATTTTTAACTGAAAATCTGTACGTAATTTAATCTCTGTTAATATTATAAAATTCCGTAATACATATTCACTCTATAACATTATAATTGCATATACATGTATGTGTAACGATATGCTTTTGTACAGATTATCAAGTGATAATCCTTTTATCTTTACATAAATCTTATATCTGAATTGAAAGTGAAAATTTGTGTATCTGTAATATAGTATCAGAGAATCAAATTGATAATAAAATTTTAAGAAACAATCTTTAGATTATATATACATTTCAGATTTATTAAAATATCATAGCAAATTAATCTATTCCTACAAAAATGGTAACATATTTCTAATAAGTATTGCAATTTGCTTTTTTATACTTATTATTATATTTTCAGCTTCTTTTCTTATATTCTCCGAAATTGATAGTTATCTACAGCCAGTTGTCCCAGTTGTTTTTACATTTGGAACTCACTTTTTTTGCGATGTCGCATACTTGATTAGTGTAATCAAAATATTTTCCCCAAGCACAAGTCTGTAGTTCCTTCTTATTATTCGCATTACATTCGTAATATAATCTGCAATCACATTCGTGACGCCATTTCGTGGGAACATCATCTGGACAGGTGCCAGGAACAGGAGGAGGAGGAGTAGTAGTAGTAGTAGTAGAAGTAGTAGTAGTAGAAGTAGTAGTAGTAGAAGTAGTAGAAGGGGAGGGAGGTGGACCGCAATCAGCTTTGTCTTTGTCCATACATTTGGATTGTTTAGAGTCAAAATGTTGGCCCTTCTTACACTCCTCAAGGACCCACTCTTTATTCTTGCATGTGTAATATAATTCACAGTTACATTCATGTTTTTTCTTTTCGCCGTGACGACAATCGCCTGGACAATCACCTTTAACACATTCCAACAATGCTGAATCAAAGTGCCATCCTTTCACACATTCTCGCAAGGCCTTCTGACCCTCTTTGCATACGTAGTATTTAGTGCAGGTGCATTCGTGACTGATAAGCCGTCCATTGTTCTCACAATCGGGTCCTGAAAATGGCTCGCAATCTTTTCCTGGAATGCAAGTTTGCCTACTCTTGTCAAAAATTTCTCCGACCTGACACTCGCGTAGAACCTTGCGCTCATTTTTGCATTCGTAGAACTTATCGCATTGGCATTCGTGCGGAAGTAGCTCGTTATTCTTGCAGGAAGGATTAGGATTGCATTCCGATTTATCGGGGTCAACGCAACCGTGCCATTTTTTACTAAAGTGTAAGCCCTTCTTACACTCCTTCTTAACCTTTCGACGGTTTTTACATTCGTAATATAAACCGCAATCCTTTTCATGAGCTATCAATTTCGGCGGGCATCTGTCTACCGCCGGACACTCGTCTTCTTCTTCGAAGGTAGACTCATTTATGATGCTTACAGATGCGGCAGTCAGAGATGCCAGGAAGGCGATGGCGATTAGGTATATTCCTGTCACGAACAAAAAATATTGCGATCAAGTTGGCTCTGTTACATTTGAAAAAAAATCTATTATTTATATATAAAATTCGGATAAAAAATCTCGAGGCGTAATATAAGTATCTAATCGGCTTGCTTTCTCATTATTTTATTATAAAAATTTGTGAAATATTCTTACCCTTCATCGTCTGTCACCTGCTTTACTCGTTCTTAAAAAGAAGGAAATATCGTATGATGTATAAAACTATCTTATTAACATTTCACTATGCTTCGTTTAGATATAACTAATCAAATTAAGGCGTATCCGCTTTTATAAATATGGTGTTATCACAAAACACAAGGATAAGATTATCATATCGATATAGAAAAAGATTATCAGAATTGTACTTTTTTTTTAACTCTAAACACATTTTCTCGAACATTCATATAAATTTGCATTCAGAGAAAAAGACAAACATGTGTTTGATAAAGGTATAAAGATACAATATTTATTTTTTAATAATAATAAATGTAATATGTGTTTTTCCCACACAAATAAATTATATTAATTTTAATAAAGTTATATTAATTTATATAAATCTTTAAAAAATGTAATTTATACATTTTCTTATTTATATAACATTTTTAAATGTTTCTTTTTGCATTTTTCTTTAATTCTAAAAAATTATTAATTAATTATATTGGATGAGTCGCGAAAATCTGACGATTTTCAAAATAAAATAAGTAAAATATCACTTAAATATTTATTTCTTGTTATATGTATAATAATAAAATATATAATAGAATGCCATTTTAGTATATTATTTCATCTTACTCATTTTTTAAATAGCACTTCTGTCAAATGTCTTTCTATACTATTCTAATCTATTACGCAGATTTTTTTGTTTGCACCATGTTGTCTGGTATAGCTGCAATTATTTCCTGTGTATTAACGTATAATACAATATATACAGTATTAGATACGCATTAACTATATATTGTATAATATACAGGAAAAAATTACAGCCATACAGAGACAATATAGTGCAAACAGTGAAACCTGCGTGATATACTAGTAAAACGTATAGGATAAATGACGGAAAAGACATTTGACAATGTGCTGCTTAAAAAATAAATAAGATGAAGTAAAATATACTCAAATGACATTCCATACTCTATATCCTATTGTCAGAGTTGGGAAAGTTACTTTATAAAAGTAACTCGTTACCGTTACTCGTTATTAATTTTAAAAAGTAACTCGTTACCGTTACCGTTACTCAAAAAGTAACGAATCCTTACAATTTCCGTTATTTTTTTTGTATACAATACAAACTTTACATAAAAATTTTTTTAATACAAGATCAAATCATTTAATACAAGAATCAAATAATTTTGATAATAATAAATTATTTTAAATAAGAGAAACTTTTGAAAAAAAAAGTGTAAACAAGCTTTGTTAAACACTGTTTGATTCTGTAAATGTACATAAAATAATTTTCTTATTGTTAATTTACTTTCAATAGATTAGTAAATATATGGTTAAAATCGCTTTCTTCGCGTCTTTTCAATTATTTTTATTTTAAAATTCTAACGCGATGCGATAATTTTCATAACATCGAATTCTTGACTAATCATTGAAGTCTACTTAAATGTTTTTTTACAAAGTAGATACTAGACAGATATTAGAAAGAGATGCCAGCAGTTTCTAAGTATGTGATACTGCGTTTCAATACTCTTATCAATATTAAGTTCCATTTCACGCATATGTGTACACGTATATAGTATATGTTACATGTACCATATAAAATGCGCGCATATGCATAAAACGAAAAATACCTATGTTTTTCTTTATTTGAAAATTATATTCGAAAAAAGTATAGTATATTCAAGTATATTTGAAAAAAATATTAGACTGCACAGAAAGGTCAAAAGACATCTTAAAGATATTTAAAAGATAATATCTTAAAGACGTCTTTAAGTTGTCTTTTAAGCATTTTTTAAATATATGTGTTGTCTGGAAAGTAACGATAAAAGTTACTCTTAATTTCGTTACTCGTTATCGAAAAATGTAACAAAGTTACTTTTTCCGTTACAAACAAAATTTGTAATGCCGTTACCGTTATAGTTACCGGAAAAAAGTAACTATAACGGTAATGACGTTATAAGTAACGCGTTACTTCCCAACCCTGCCTATTGTTATATGACAAGAAGTTAATATTAAAATTATACTCGTATCTCATTTGTTCAGTTTATTTTAATATTGCCAGGTTCCCATGACTCATTATTTATTATTAAGAATGTTAAAAAAATAATTATTTTCTTTATTTTTTTATTATATTGATCTACATAGTATAATTCATTTAAATCGCAAATTTTATGATTTTGCGATTTGCCAAAATTTATGCATTTATAGGTTCAACTAGCATTTAATAGCATCCAACTATTTATATATATATATATATATATATATATATATATATATATATATATATATATATATATATATAATATGTGACCTAATATAAATGATAAGGTTGATAATTCTCTCTTCTAAATAAGAATATATATATATGTTCACACAATTAAGATTATAGATGAGAGAATTATTTGTCTTATTATTTTACATAAAAAAAAGATATATTGCTTTAGACAATAAACTATTTTTTCATGTCATAAATTGATAAATTATCAAAATATAAGGAAAAAAAATTAAAATTACATTTATACTTTACCTTTGCTCCTATTACTGACTTCAATCAACGAAAAAAAGGAACATTATTATATATATTTATTGTAACTAAAAAATATAAATAGAAAAATAATATATTAATTAATATATGTCAAATAAATCTTGATTATGATTTTTTATTTGAATAGTAATCACGATAAAATATTTTATCGACCCCTTTTAGATACAAGAAATAGTACATAACGTAAAATAATTCGCAATAGTTCACTTATCTAACAATAAGTGTCTATTGACTTACCGTTAATGAAAAAAGATGATAGCCGAAAGATTAAAGTATTAACTCGTGATTCGACTACATTATATCTATGGAAAAATTATAATACAGTTATTATGCATATCAAAAAGACAAAAACTTCTGAAATAAAACATAAATAGTTTCCAATTCTCAATTTTTATTTGATTACTTTTATCATAAAGCAATATAAGATTCTTGTAGTGTTAAATAGAATTTGTCTGTAATTATAGAATTACAAACAGTAATTTCAGAATTCGTTAAAATCAGAACTTCATTAGATGTTGAAAACAGTAAAGCAACTTGTAATAGATTATTCATCTTGTTAGATTCGTGATAAATTCATTTTCACTTGTAATTGTTAAAATTTTATCATTATTAGATAAACAAAGATAAATTTATCATATACAATTACAAAAAAAATTTTTGATCAAGATATTTATATATTATTCAAATTTTTATCTCAAATAAAAAAAAGATCAGTACTATTTCTTTAAGATGTTAAATTTCTCTGTGGCTTAAATTATATATATATATATATATATATAGTAATGTTACTGCTAAAAAGAAATTAAAAGCATATTATTTCTTATTGAAATCGATTTTATTTCATCAATAATGAGAGTGTCAAAGTCGAATTTAGTATAATCTGTCAGAACCAAAACCTTGAAAGTTTCTTAAGTGGCGATATCTCACACATGCACACATACACATATATAAAATTTATGATTATGATATTATGAAAATCATATAATCTGCATCGATAAAACATATAATACCGATAAATATTAAAAAAGGTTTAGCAAAATTGTTTAATAAAATAAGATAAATTTAATAAAAAATATATATATATATATATTTTTTTTTTATGAACCATATATAACTTCTGAATTTTATAAAAAATAATGTAATATTTTGAAACTTATTAGACTTGTTTAAGTTTTTAATCTCAAATCAAATATTTCATTACCTTATACTGAATAAAATAAAAAAAAGAAAAAAGAGCAGGAAAGGAATCACGATGAAATATACTGCCTATTATGTAGGCATGCGTTACCGTAAATTAATTATCATTATAAGAAGAATTACTGTAAATGAAAATAAGACATCTCTCCACGTGTGATAAACTTGAATAGCTCTACATTAGATTTGATTTTGCATAATCAGTTTATCGATTTGATTTTAATATTATTTTGTTATGCAAAAATAAAATATCTTATAGGCTGATTTACGCTCTTCATGTGCTGATTTCTTACATTAATAGGTTTATATCATATACAAAATACAAAGAAATTGATAAAAAGAATGATATTTTTGCAAGAAAGTAATTATGATTTCATTATTATTAATAATTAGTAGTTATATGATTATACAATTATTTTTAATTTTAGAAATACCATCTAAAATAAATACACTAATATTTCTTTGATTTTATTATAATTAATGTTTTATTAATATTTAAATTAATATTTTTTCACATTTAATTTAATTTAAAATTTAAATTTAATATATTTTAACAAATATATATATTTTTATATTAATTTGCTCTCTTTTAAAAATGAATCATACTATATGTATAGATGACTAATCACGTAAATTGTTACAAGTCAATATCTCAATGACTAATCAAGATAACTACGAAATTTTTAGTAACGATAAGCAAGAATGTATAATTTATAACATATATAACATTTTTTTAAGTAAAGAATTTTCTTAAAATTCTCAAAATCTTAAAATTTTCTTTGAGTTTCTTTTATTAAACAATATAATTAAATAATATTCTTTTTTATGAAACTGTATATAAAAAAATGTCAGTAGAAATGAAAATATGCTATTAAAAATTACACAATAGAAAAATTGAAAAAAGCAATTTATAAAAAAATAAACTGAAACAAAAATCTGCGTAAAAGCACGAATGAGAAAGAAGAAATTTTTTTCTAATTTTTCTTCTCTTTGTTTTCCTTATTTTCTCTTATTCTTTTTTTGTCTTATCTGGATAGATAAACTGAAGGTCA